>NW_026903349.1:0-188555 GCF_024500385.1 Phyllopteryx taeniolatus
ACGGTCGCCGCTCGGCCGCACGAAGTCCAAGAGGCTTGGAAGTGACCTCATCTGAAAGTAGGATTCACAACGATCGAGTGTGTCGAACGTCAGCCCACTAGCTCAAACTTAAGGGTTCAAAAGTTCTACCGAAATCACAAAGGTCGTCATTTTACAATTTAGTCAATAAAGGCCTACTCTTGGAGCGAAACTGAATGCAATTACGGTCGCCGCTCGGCAGCACGAAGTCCGAGAGGCTTGGAAGTGACCTCATCTGAAAGTAGGATTTACAACGATCGAGTGTGTCGAACGTCAGCCCACTAGCTCAAACTTAAGGGTTCAAAAGTTCTGCCAAAATCACATTGGTCGTCATGTTACAATTTAGTCAATAAAGGCCTACTCCTGGAGCGAAACTGAATGCTTTGACGATCGCCTCTCGGCCGCACGAAGTCCGAGAGGCTTGGAAGAGACCTCATCTGAAAGGTGGATTCACAACGATCGAGTGTGTCGAATGTCAGCCTACTAGCTCAAACTTAAGTGTTCAAAAGTTCTGCCGAAATCACATAGGTCGTCATGTTACAATTTAGTCAATAAAGTCCTACTACTGGAGCGAAACTGAATGCTTTGACGGTCGCCTCTCGGCCGCACGAAGTCCGAGAGGCTTGGAAGAGACCTCATCTGAAAGGTGGATTCACAACGATTGAGTGTGTCGAATGTCAGCCTACTAGCTCAAACGTAAGTGTTCAAAAGTTCTGCCGAAATCACATAGGTCGTCATGTTACAATTTAGTCAATAAAGGCCTACTCCTGGAGCGAAACTGAATGCTTTGACGGTCGCTGCTCGGCCCCACAACCGTCCAGAGACATGGGGGAGACCTCCTCTGAAAGGTGGATTCACAACCATCGAGTGTGTCGAACGTCAGCCCACTCGCTCAAATTTAAGGGTTCAAAAGTTCTGCCGAAATCACAAAGGTCGTCATTTTACAATTTAGTCAATAAAGGCCTACTACTGGAGCGAAACGGAATGCTTCGACGCTCGTGTTTCGGCCGCATGACATCCGAGAGGCTTGGAAGAGACCTCATCTGAAAGGTGGATTCATAACGATCGAGTGTGTCGAACGTCAGCCCACTAGCTCAAACTTAAGGGTTCAAAAGTTCTGCCGAAATCACATAGGTCGTCATGTTACAATTTTGTCAATAAAGGCCTACTCCTGGAGCGAAACTAAATGCAATTACGGTCGCCGCTCGGCCGCACGAAGTCCGAGAGGCTTGGAAGTGACCTCATCTGAAAGTAGGATTCACAATGATCGAGTGTGTCGAACGTCAGCCCACTAGCTCAAACTTAAGGGTTCAAAAGTTCTGCCGAAATCACATTGGTCGTCATGTTACAATTTAGTCAATAAAGGCCTACTCCTGGAGCGAAACTGAATGTTTTGACGGTCGCCTCTCGGCCGCACGAAGTCCGAGAGGCTTGGAAGAGACCTCATCTGAAAGGTGGATTCACAACGATCGAGTGTGTCGAATGTCAGCCTACTAGCTCAAACGTAAGTGTTCAAAAGTTCTGCCGAAATCACATCGGTCGTCATGTTACAATTTAGTCAATAAAGTCCTACTACTGTAGCGAAACTGAATGCTTTGACGGTCGCCTCTCGGCCGCACGAAGTCCGAGAGGCTTGGAAGAGACCTCATCTGAAAGGTGGATTCACAACGATCGAGTGTGTCGAACGTCAGCTCACTAGCTCTAACTTAAGGGTTCAAAAGTTCTGCCGAAATCACATAGGTCGTCATGTTACAATTTAGTCAATAAAGGCCTACTCCTGGAGCGAAACTGAATGCTTTGACAGTCGCTGCTCGGACGCACGAAGTCCGAGAGGCTTGGAAGAGACCTCATCTCAAAGGTGGATACAGAACGATCGAGTGTGTCGAACGTCAGCCCACTAGCTCAAACTTAAGGTTTCAAAAGTTCTGCCGAAATCACAAAGGTCGTCATTTTACAATTTAGTCAATAAAGGCCTACTACTGGAGCGAAACGGAATGCTTCGACGCTCGTGTTTCGGCCGCACGACCTCCGAGAGGCTTGGAAGAGACCTCATCTGAAAGGTGGATTCACAACGATCAAGAGTGTCGAACGTCAGCCCACTAGCTCAAACTTAAGTGTTCAAAAGTTCTGCCGAATTCACATAGGTCGTCATGTTACAATTTAGTCAATAAAGTCCTACTCCTGGAGCGAAACTGAATGCAATTACGGTCGCCGCTCGGCCGCACGAAGTCCAAGAGGCTTGGAAGTGACCTCATCTGAAAGTAAGATTCACAACGATCGAGTGTGTCGAACGTCAGCCCACTAGCTCAAACTTAAGGGTTCAAAAGTTCTGCCGAAATCACAAAGGTCGTCATTTTACAATTTAGTCAATAAAGGCCTACTCCTGGAGCGAAACTGAATGCAATTACGGTCGCCGCTCGGCCGCACGAAGTCCGAGAGGCTTGGAAGTGACCTCATCTGAAAGTAGGATTCACAATGATCGAGTGTGTCGAACGTCAGCCCACTAGCTCAAACTTAAGGGTTCAAAAGTTCTGCCGAAATCACATTGGTCGTCATGTTACAATTTAGTCAATAAAGGCCTACTCCTGGAGCGAAACTGAATGTTTTGACGGTCGCCTCTCGGCCGCACGAAGTCCGAGAGGCTTGGAAGAGACCTCATCTGAAAGGTGGATTCACAACGATCGAGTGTGTCGAATGTCAGCCTACTAGCTCAAACGTAAGTGTTCAAAAGTTCTGCCGAAATCACATCGGTCGTCATGTTACAATTTAGTCAATAAAGTCCTACTACTGTAGAGAAACTGAATGCTTTGACGGTCGCCTCTCGGCCGCACGAAGTCCGAGAGGCTTGGAAGAGACCTCATCTGAAAGGTGGATTCACAACGATCGAGTGTGTCGAACGTCAGCCCACTAGCTCTAACTTAAGGGTTCAAAAGTTCTGCCGAAATCACATAGGTCGTCATGTTACAATTTAGTCAATAAAGGCCTACTCCTGGAGCGAAACTGAATGCTTTGACAGTTGCTGCTCGGACGCACGAAGTCCGAGAGGCTTGGAAGAGACCTCATCTCAAAGGTGGATACAGAACGATCGAGTGTGTCGAACGTCAGCCCACTAGCTCAAACTTAAGGTTTCAAAAGTTCTGCCGAAATCACAAAGGTCGTCATTTTACAATTTAGTCAATAAAGGCCTACTACTGGAGCGAAACGGAATGCTTCGACGCTCGTGTTTCGGCCGCACGACCTCCGAGAGGCTTGGAAGAGACCTCATCTGAAAGGTGGATTCACAACGATCAAGAGTGTCGAACGTCAGCCCACTAGCTCAAACTTAAGGGTTCAAAAGTTCTGCCGAAATCACATAGGTCGTCATGTTACAATTTTGTCAATAAAGGCCTACTCGTGGAGCGAAACTGAATGCAATTACGGTCGCCGCTCGGCCGCACGAAGTCCGAGAGGCTTGGAAGTAACCTCATCTGAAAGGTGGATTCACAACGATCGAGTGTGTCGAACGTCAGCCCACTAGCCCAAACTTAAGGGTTCAAAAGTTCTGCCGAAATCACATAGGTCGTCATGTTACAATTTTGTCAATAAAGGCCTACTCCTGGAGCGAAACTGAATGCAATTACGGTCGCCGCTCGGCCGCACGAAGTCCGAGAGGCTTGGAAGTAACCTCATCTGAAAGTAGGATTCACAACGATCGAGTGTGTCGAACGTCAGCCCACTAGCTCAAACTTAAGTGTTCAAAAGTTCTGCCGAAATCACATAGGTCGTCATGTTACAATTTAGTCAATAAAGTCCTACTCCTGGAGCGAAACTGAATGCAATTACGGTCGCCGCTCGGCCGCACGAAGTCCAAGAGGCTTGGAAGTGACCTCATCTGAAAGTAAGATTCACAACGATCGAGTGTGTCGAACGTCATCCCACTAGCTCAAACTTAAGGGTTCAAAAGTTCTCCCGAAATCACAAAGGTCGTCATTTTACAATTTAGTCAATAAAGGCCTACTCCTGGAGCGAAACTGAATGCTTTGACGGTCGCCTCTCGGCCGCACGAAGTCCGAGAGGCTTGGAAGAGACCTCATCTGAAAGGTGGATTCACAACGATCGAGTGTCTCGAATGTCAGCCTAGTAGCTCAAACTTAAGTGTTCAAAAGTTCTGCCGAAATCACATAGGTCGTCATGTTACAATTTTGTCAATAAAGTCCTACTCCTGGAGCGAAACTGAATGCAATTACGGTCGCCGCTCGGCCGCACGAAGTCCGAGAGGCTTGGAAGTGACCTCATCCGAAAGTAGGATTCACAACGATCGAGTGTGTCGAACGTCAGCCCAGTAGCTCAAACTTAAGGGTTCAAAAGTTCTGCCGAAATCACATAGGTCGTCATGTTACAATTTTGTCAATAAAGGCCTACTCCTGGAGCGAAACTGAATGCAATTACGGTCGCCGCTCGGCCGCACGAAGTCCGAGAGGCTTGGAAGTAACCTCATCTGAAAGGTGGATTCACAACGATCGAGTGTGTCGAACGTCAGCCCACTAGCCCAAACTTAAGGGTTCAAAAGTTCTGCCGAAATCACATAGGTCGTCATGTTACAATTTTGTCAATAAAGGCCTACTCCTGGAGCGAAACTGAATGCAATTACGGTCGCCGCTCGGCCGCACGAAGTCCGAGAGGCTTGGAAGTAACGTCATCTGAAAGTAGGATTCACAACGATCGAGTGTGTCGAACGTCAGCCCACTAGCTCAAACTTAAGGGTTCAAAAGTTCTGCCGAAATCACAAAGGTCGTCATTTTACAATTTAGTCAATAAAGGCCTACTCCTGGAGCGAAACTGAATGCAATTACGGTCGCCGCTCGGCCGCACGAAGTCCGAGAGGCTTGGAAGTGACCTCATCCGAAAGTAGGATTCACAACGATCGAGTGTGTCGAACGTCAGCCCAGTAGCTCAAACTTAAGGGTTCAAAAGTTCTGCCGAAATCACATTGGTCGTCATGTTACAATTTAGTCAATAAAGGCCTACTCCTGGAGCGAAACTGAATGCTTTGAAGGTCGCCGCTCGGCCGCACGAAGTCCGAGAGGCTTGGAAGAGACCTCATCTGAAAGGTGGATTCACAACGATCGAGTGTGTCGAATGTCAGCCTACTAGCTCAAACCTAAGTGTTCAAAAGTTCTGCCGAAGTCACATAGGTCGTCATGTTACAATTTAGTCAATAAAGTCCTACTACTGGAGCGAAACTGAATGCTTTGACGGTCGCCTCTTGTCCGCACCAAGTCCGAGACGCTTGAAAGAGACCTCATCTGAAAGGTGGATTCACAACGATCGAGTGTGTCGAATGTCAGCCTACTAGCTCAAACGTAAGTGTTCAAAAGTTCTGCCGAAATCACATCGGTCGTCATATTACAATTTAGTCAATAAAGTCCTACTACTGTAGCGAAACTGAATGCTTTGACGGTCGCCTCTCGGCCGCACGAAGTCCGAGAGGCTTGGAAGAGACCTCATCTGAAAGGTGGATTCACAACGATCGAGTGTGTCGAACGTCAGCCCACTAGCTCTAACTTAACGTTCAAAAGTTCTGCCGAAATCACATAGGTCGTCATGTTACAATTTAGTCAATAACTGCCTACTCCTGGAGCGAAACTGAATGCTTTGACAGTCGCTGCTCGGACGCACGAAGTCCGAGAGGCTTGGAAGAGACCTCATCTGAAAGGTGGATACAGAACGATCGAGTGTGTCGAACGTCAGCCCACTAGCTCAAACTTAAGGGTTCAAAAGTTCTGCCGAAATCACATAGGTCGTCATTTTACAATTTAGTCAATAAAGGCCTACTCCTGGAGCGAAACTGAATGCTTTGACGGTCGCTGCTCGGCCCCACAACCGTCCAGAGACAGGGGGGAGACCTCCCCTGAAAGGTGGATACACAACAATCGAGTGTGTCAAACGTCAGCCCACTCGCTCAAACTTAAGGGTTCAAAAGTTCTGCCGAAAACACATCGGTCGTCATGTTACAATTTAGTCAATAAAGTCCTACTACTGAAGCGAAACTGAATGCTTTGACGGTCGCCTCTCGGCCGCACGAAGTCCGAGAGGCTTGGAAGAGACCTCATCTGAAAGGTGGATTCACAACGATCGAGTGTGTCGAACGTCAGCCCACTAGCTCAAACTTAAGGGTTCAAAAGTTCTGCCGAAATCACAAAGGTCATCATTTTACAATTTAGTCAATAAAGGCCTACTACTGGAGCGAAACGGAATGCTTCGACGCTCGTGTTTCGGCCGCACGACCTCCGAGAGGCTTGGAAGAGACCTCATCTGAAAGGTGGATTCACAACGATCAAGAGTGTCGAACGTCAGCCCACTAGCTCAAACTTAAGGGTTCAAAAGTTTTGCCGAAATCACATTTGTCGTCGTGTTACAATTTAGTCAATAAAGGCCTACTCCTGGAGCGAAACTAAATGCTTTGAAGGTCGCCGCTCGGCCGCACGAAGTCCGAGAGGCTTGGAAGAGACCTCATCTGAAAGGTGGATTCACAACGATCGAGTGTGTCGAATGTCAGCCTACTAGCTCAAACTTAAGTGTTCAAAAGTTCTGCCGAAGTCACATAGGTCGTCATGTTACAATTTAGTCAATAAAGGCCTACTCCTTGAGCGAAACTGAATGCTTCGACAGTCGCTGCTCGGACGCACGAAGTGCGAGAGGCTTGGAAGAGACCTCATCTGAAAGGTGGATACAGAACGATCGAGTGTGTCGAACGTCAGCCCACTTTCTCAAACTTAAGGGTTCAAAAGTTCTGCCGAAATCACAAAGGTCGTCATTTTACAATTTAGTCAATAAAGGCCTACTACTGGAGCGAAACGGAATGCTTCGACGCTCGTGTTTCGGCCGCACGACCTCCGAGAGGCTTGGAAGAGACCTCATCTGAAAGGTGGATTCACAACGATCGAGTGTGTCGAATGTCAGCCTACTAGCTCAAACTTAAGTGTTCAAAAGTTCTGCCGAAATCACATAGGTCGTCATGTTATAATTTAGTCAATAAAGGCCTACTCCTGGAGCGAAACTGAATGCTTTGACGGTCGCTGCTCGGCCCCACAACCGTCCAGAGACAGGGGGGAGACCTCCCCTGAAAGGTGGATTCACAACAATCGAGTGTGTCGAACGTCAGCCCACTCGCTCAAACTTAAGGGTTCAAAAGTTCTGCCGAAATCACATCGGTCGTCATGTTACAATTTAGTCAATAAAGTCCTACTACCGAAGCGAAACTGAATGCTTTGACGGTCGCCTCTCGGCCGCATGAAGTCCGAGAGGCTTGGAAGAGACCTCATCTGAAAGGTGGATTCATAACGATCGAGTGTGTCGAATGTCAGCCTACTAGCTCAAACTTAAGTGTTCAAAAGTTCTGCGGAAATCACATAGGTAGTCATGTTACAATTTAGTCAATAAAGTCCTACTACTGGAGCGAAACTGAATGCTTTGACGGTCGCCTCTCGTCCGCACGAAGTCCGAGAGGCTTGGAAGAGACCTCATCTGAAAGGTGGATTCACAACGATCGAGTGTGTCGAATGTCAGCCTACTAGCTCAAACGTAAGTGTTCAAAAGTTCTGCCGAAATCACATAGGTCGTCATGTTACAATTTAGTCAATAAAGGCCTACTCCTGGAGCGAAACTGAATGCTTTGACGGTCGCTGCTCGGCCCCACAACCGTCCAGAGACATGGGGGAGACCTCCCCTGAAAGGTGGATTCACAACCATCGAGTGTGTCGAACGTCAGCCCACTCGCTCAAACTTAAGGGTTCAAAAGTTTTGCCGAAATCACATTTGTCGTCGTGTTACAATTTAGTCAATAAAGGCCTACTCCTGGAGCGAAACTAAATGCTTTGAAGGTCGCCGCTCGGCCGCACGAAGTCCGAGAGGCTTGGAAGAGACCTCATCTGAAAGGTGGATACAGAACGATCGAGTGTGTCGAACGTCAGCCCACTTTCTCAAACTTAAGGGTTCAAAAGTTCTGCCGAAATCACAAAGGTCGTCATTTTACAATTTAGTCAATAAAGGCCTACTACTGGAGCGAAACGGAATGCTTCGACGCTCGTGTTTCGGCCGCACGACCTCCGAGAGGCTTGGAAGAGACCTCATCTGAAAGGTGGATTCACAACGATCGAGTGTGTCGAATGTCAGCCTACTAGCTCAAACTTAAGTGTTCAAAAGTTCTGCCGAAATCACATAGGTCGTCATGTTATAATTTAGTCAATAAAGGCCTACTCCTGGAGCGAAACTGAATGCTTTGACGGTCGCTGCTCGGCCCCACAACCGTCCAGAGACAGGGGGGAGACCTCCCCTGAAAGGTGGATTCACAACAATCGAGTGTGTCGAACGTCAGCCCACTCGCTCAAACTTAAGGGTTCAAAAGTTCTGCCGAAATCACATCGGTCGTCATGTTACAATTTAGTCAATAAAGTCCTACTACCGAAGCGAAACTGAATGCTTTGACGGTCGCCTCTCGGCCGCACGAAGTCAGAGAGGCTTGGAAGAGACCTCATCTGAAAGGTGGATTCACAACGATCGAGTGTGTCGAATGTCAGCCTACTAGCTCAAACTTAAGTGTTCAAAAGTTCTGCCGAAATCACATAGGTAGTCATGTTACAATTTAGTCAATAAAGTCCTACTACTGGAGCGAAACTGAATGCTTTGACGGTCGCCTCTCGTCCGCACGAAGTCCGAGAGGCTTGGAAGAGACCTCATCTGAAAGGTGGATTCACAACGATCGAGTGTGTCGAATGTCAGCCTACTAGCTCAAACGTAAGTGTTCAAAAGTTCTGCCGAAATCCCATAGGTCGTCATGTTACAATTTAGTCAATAAAGGCCTACTCCTGGAGCGAAACTGAATGCTTTGACGGTCGCTGCTCGGCCCCACAACCGTCCAGAGACATGGGGGAGACCTCCCCTGAAAGGTGGATTCACAACCATCGAGTGTGTCGAACGTCAGCCCACTCGCTCAAACTTAAGGGTTCAAAAGTTCTGCCGAAATCACAAAGGTCGTCATTTTACAATTTAGTCAATAAAGGCCTACTACTGGAGCGAAACTGAATGCTTTAACAGTCGCTGCTCGGACGCACGAAGTCCGAGAGGCTTGGAAGAGACCTCATCTGAAAGGTGGATTCACAACGATCGAGTGTGTCGAACGTCAGCCCACTAGCTCAAACTTAAGGGTTCAAAAGTTCTGCCGAAATCACATAGGTCGTCATGTTACAATTTTGTCAATAAAGGGCTACTCCTGGAGCGAAACTGAATGCTTTGACGGTCGCCTCTCGTCCGCACGAAGTCCGAGAGGCTTGGAAGAGACCTCATCTGAAAGGTGGATTCACAACGATCGAGTGTGTCGAATGTCAGCCTACTAGCTCAAACGTAAGTGTTCAAAAGTTCTGCCGAAATCACATAGGTCGTCATGTTACAATTTTGTCAATAAAGGCCTACTCCTAAAGCGAAACTGAATGCAATTACGGTCGCCGCTCGGCCGCACGAAGTCCGAGAGGCTTGGAAGTGACCTCATCTGAAAGTAGGATTCACAATGATCGAGTGTGTCGAACGTCAGCCCACTAGCTCAAACTTAAGGGTTCAAAAGTTCTGCCGAAATCACATTGGTCGTCATGTTACAATTTAGTCAATAAGGGCCTACTCCTGGAGCGAAACTGAATGCTTTGAAGGTCGCCGCTCGGCCGCACGAAGTCCGAGAGGCTTGGAAGAGACCTCATCTGAAAGGTGGATTCACAACGATCGAGTGTGTCGAATGTCAGCCCACTAGCTGAAACGAAAGTGTTCAAAACTTCTGCCGAAATCACATCGGTCGTCATGTTACAATTTAGTCAATAAAGTCCTACTACTGAAGCGAAACTGAATGCTTTGACGGTCGCTTCTCGGCCGCACGAAGTCCGAGAGGCTTGGAAGAGACCTCATCTGAAAGGTGGATTCACAACCATCGAGTGTGTCGAACGTCAGCCCACTCGCTCAAACTTAAGGGTTCAAAAGTTCTGCCGAAATCACATAGGTCGTCATGTTACAATTTTGTCAATAAAGGCCTACTCCTGGAGCGAAACTGAATGCTTTGACGGTCGCCTCTCTTCTGCACGAAGTCCGAGAGGCTTGGAAGAGACCTCATCTGAAAGGTGGATTCACAACGATCGAGTGTGTCGAATGTCAGCCTACTAGCTCAAACGTAAGTGTTCAAAAGTTCTGCCGAAATCACATAGGTCGTCATGTTACAATTTTGTCAATAAAGGCCTACTCCTAAAGCGAAACTGAATGCAATTACGGTCGCCGCTCGGCCGCACGAAGTCCGAGAGGCTTGGAAGTGACCTCATCTGAAAGTAGGATTCACAATGATCGAGTGTGTCGAACGTCAGCCCACTAGCTCAAACTTAAGGGTTCAAAAGTTCTGCCGAAATCATATTGGTCGTCATGTTACAATTTAGTCAATAAAGGCCTACTCCTGGAGCGAAACTGAATGCTTTGAAGGTCGCCGCTCGGCCGCACGAAGTCCGAGAGGCTTGGAAGAGACCTCATCTGAAAGGTGGATTCACAACGATCGAGTGTGTCGAATGTCAGCCCACTAGCTCAAACGAAAGTGTTCAAAACTTCTGCCGAAATCACATCGGTCGTCATGTTACAATTTAGTCAATAAAGTCCTACTACTGAAGCGAAACTGAATGCTTTGACGGTCGCCTCTCGGCCGCACGAAGTCCGAGAGGCTTGGAAGAGACCTCATCTGAAAGGTGGATTCACAACGATCGATTGTGTCGAACGTCAGCCCACTAGCTCTAATTTAAGGGTTCAAAAGTTCTGCCGAAATCACATAGGTCGTCATGTTACAATTTAGTCAATAAAGGCCTACTCCTGGAGCGAAACTGAATGCTTTGACAGTCGCTGCTCGGACGCACGAAGTCCGAGAGGCTTGGAAGAGACCTCATCTGAAAGGTGGATACAGAATGCTTTGACGGTCGCTCCTCGGCCCCACAACCGTCCAGAGACAGGGGGGAGACCTCCCCTGAAAGGTGGATTCACAACGATGGAGTGTGTCGAATGTCAGCCTACTAGCTCAAACTTAAGTGTTCAAAAGTTCTGCCGAAATCACATAGGTCGTCATGTTACAATTTAGTCAATAAAGTCCTACTACTGGAGCGAAACTGAATGCTTTGACGGTCGCCTCTCGTCCGCACGAAGTCCGAGAGGCTTGGAAGAGACCTCATCTGAAAGGTGGATTCACAACGATCGAGTGTGTCGAACGTCAGCCTACTAGCTGAAACGTAAGTGTTCAAAAGTTCTGCCGAAATCACATAGGTCGTCATGTTACAATTTAGTCAATAAAGTCCTACTACTGGAGCGAAAGCGAATGCTTTGACGGTCGCCTCTCGGCCGCACGAAGTCCGAGAGGCTTGGAAGAGACCTCATCTGAAAGGTGGATTCACAACGATCGAGTGTGTCGAATGTCAGCCTACTAGCTCAAACGTAAGTGTTCAAAAGTTCTGCCGAAATCACATAGGTCGTCATGTTACAATTTTGTCAATAAAGGCCTACTCCTAAAGCGAAACTGAATGCAATTACGGTCGCCGCTCGGCCGCACGAAGTCCGAGAGGCTTGGAAGTGACCTCATCTGAAAGTAGGATTCACAATGATCGAGTGTGTCGAACGTCAGCCCACTAGCTCAAACTTAAGGGTTCAAAAGTTCTGCCGAAATCATATTGGTCGTCATGTTACAATTTAGTCAATAAAGGCCTACTCCTGGAGCGAAACTGAATGCTTTGAAGGTCGCCGCTCGGCCGCACGAAGTCCGAGAGGCTTGGAAGAGACCTCATCTGAAAGGTGGATTCACAACGATCGAGTGTGTCGAATGTCAGCCCACTAGCTCAAACGAAAGTGTTCAAAACTTCTGCCGAAATCACATCGGTCGTCATGTTACAATTTAGTCAATAAAGTCCTACTACTGAAGCGAAACTGAATGCTTTGACGGTCGCCTCTCGGCCGCACGAAGTCCGAGAGGCTTGGAAGAGACCTCATCTGAAAGGTGGATTCACAACGATCGATTGTGTCGAACGTCAGCCCACTAGCTCTAATTTAAGGGTTCAAAAGTTCTGCCGAAATCACATAGGTCGTCATGTTACAATTTAGTCAATAAAGGCCTACTCCTGGAGCGAAACTGAATGCTTTGACAGTCGCTGCTCGGACGCACGAAGTCCGAGAGGCTTGGAAGAGACCTCATCTGAAAGGTGGATACAGAATGCTTTGACGGTCGCTCCTCGGCCCCACAACCGTCCAGAGACAGGGGGGAGACCTCCCCTGAAAGGTGGATTCACAACGATCGAGTGTGTCGAATGTCAGCCTACTAGCTCAAACTTAAGTGTTCAAAAGTTCTGCCGAAATCACATAGGTCGTCATGTTACAATTTAGTCAATAAAGTCCTACTACTGGAGCGAAACTGAATGCTTTGACGGTCGCCTCTCGTCCGCACGAAGTCCGAGAGGCTTGGAAGAGACCTCATCTGAAAGGTGGATTCACAACGATCGAGTGTGTCGAACGTCAGCCTACTAGCTGAAACGTAAGTGTTCAAAAGTTCTGCCGAAATCACATAGGTCGTCATGTTACAATTTAGTCAATAAAGTCCTACTACTGGAGCGAAAGCGAATGCTTTGACGGTCGCCTCTCGGCCGCACGAAGTCCGAGAGGCTTGGAAGAGACCTCATCTGAAAGGTGGATTCACAACGATCGAGTGTGTCGAATGTCAGCCTACTAGCTCAAACTTAAGTGTTCAAAAGTTCTGCCGAAATCACATTGGTCGTCATTTTACAATTTAGTAAATAAAGGCCTACTACTGGAGCGAAACGGAATGCTTCGACGCACGTGTTTTGGCCGCACGACCTCCGAGAGGCTTGGAAGAGACCTCATCTGAAAGGTGGATTCACAACGATCGAGTGTGTCGAATGTCAGCCTACTAGCTCAAACGTAAGTGTTCAAAAGTTCTGCCGAAATCACATAGGTCGTCATGTTATAATTTAGTCAATAAAGGCCTACTCCTGGAGCGAAACTGAATGCTTTGACGGTCGCTCCTCGGCCCCACAACCGTCCAGAGACAGGGGGGAGACCTCCCCTGAAAGGTGGATTCACAACAATCGAGTGTGTCGAACGTCAGCCCACTCGCTCAAACTTAAGGGTTCAAAAGTTCTGCCGAAATCACATCGGTCGTCATGTTACAATTTAGTCAATAAAGTCCTACCACTGAAGCGAAACTGAATGCTTTGACGGTCGCCTCTCGGCCGCACGAAGTCCGAGAGGCTTGGAAGAGACCTCATCTGAAAGGTGGATTCACAACGATCGAGTGTGTCGAACGTCAGCCCACTAGCTCAAACTTAAGGGTTCAAAAGTTCTGCCGAAATCACAAAGGTCATCATTTTACAATTTAGTCAATAAAGGCCTACTACTGGAGCGAAACGGAATGCTTCGACGCTCGTGTTTCGGCCGCACGACCTCCCAGAGGCTTGGAAGAGACCTCATCTGAAAGGTGGATTCACAACGATCAAGAGTGTCGAACGTCAGCCCACTAGCTCAAACTTAAGGGTTCAAAAGTTTTGCCGAAATCACATTGGTCGTCGTGTTACAATTTAGTCAATAAAGGCCTACTCCTGGAGCGAAACTGAATTCTTTGAAGGTCGCCGCTCGGCCGCACGAAGTCCGAGAGGCTTGGAAGAGACCTCATCTGAAAGGTGGATTCACAACGATCAAGAGTGTCGAACGTCAGCCCACTAGCTCTAACTTAAGGGTTCAAAAGTTCTGCCGAAATCACATAGGTCGTCATGTTACAATTTAGTCAATAAAGGCCTACTACTGGAGCGAAACGGAATGCTTCGACGCTTGTGTTTCGGCCGCATGACCTCCGAGAGGCTTGGAAGAGACCTCATCTGAAAGGTGGATTCACAACGTTCGAGTGTGTCGAACGTCAGCCCAGTTGCTCAAACTTAAGGGTTGAAAAGTTCTGCCGAAATCACATAGGTCGTCATGTTACAATTTAGTCAATAAAGGCCTACTCCTGGAGCGAAACTGAATGCTTTGACAGTAGCTGCACGGACGCACGAAGTCCGAGAGGCTTGGAAGAGACCTCATCTGAAAGGTGGATTCACAACGATCGAGTGTGTCGAACGTCGGCCCACTAGCTCAAACTTAAGGGTTCAAAAGTTCTGCCGAAATCACATAGGTCGTCATGTTACAATTTAGTCAATAAAGGCCTACGACTGGCGCGAAATTTAATGCTTTGACGGTCGCTGCTCGGCCCCACAACCGTCCAGAGACATGGGGGAGAACTCCCCTGAAAGGTGGATTCACAACAATCGAGTGTGTTAAATGTCAATCTACTAGCTCAAACTTAAGTGTTCAAAAGTTCTGCCGAAATCACATAGGTCGTCATGTTACAATTTAGTCAATAAACTCCTACTACTGGAGCGAAACTGAATGCTTTGACGGTCGCCGCTCGGCCGCACGAAGTCCGAGAGGCTTGGAAGTGACCTCATCTGAAAGTAGGATTCACAATGATCGAGTGTGTCGAACGTCAGCCCACTAGCTCAAACTTAAGGGTTCAAAAGTTCTGCCGAAATCACATTGGTCGTCATGTTACAATTTAGTCAATAAAGGCCTACTCCTGGAGCGAAACTGAATGCTTTGAAGGTCGCCGCTCGGCCGCACGAAGTCCGAGAGGCTTGGAAGAGACCTCATCTGAAAGGTGGATTCACAACGATCGAGTGTGTCGAATGTCAGCCCACTAGCTCAAACGAAAGTGTTCAAAACTTCTGCCGAAATCACATCGGTCGTCATGTTACAATTTAGTCAATAAAGTCCTACTACTGAAGCGAAACTGAATGCTTTGACGGTCGCCTCTCGGCCGCACGAAGTCGGAGAGGCTTGGAAGATACCTCATCTGAAAGGTGGATTCACAACGATCGAGTGTGTCGAATGTCAGCCTACTAGCTCAAACGTAAGTGTTCAAAAGTTCTGCCGAAATCACATTGGTCATCATGTTACAATTTAGTCAATAAAGGCCTACTACTGGAGCGAAACGGAATGCTTCGACGCTCGTGTTTTGGCCGCACGACCTCCGAGAGACTTGGAAGAGACCTCATCTGAAAGGTGGATTAACAACAATCGAATGTGTCGAACGTCAGCCCACTAGCTCAAACTTAAGGGTTCAAAAGTTCTGCCGAAATCACATAGGTCGTCATGTTACAATTTAGTCAATAAAGGCCTACTACTGGAGCGAAACGGAATGCTTCGACGCTCGTGTTTCGGCCGCACGACCTCCGAGAGGCTTGGAAGAGCCCTCATCTGAAAGGTGGATTCACAACGATCAAGAGTGTCGAACGTCAGCCCACTAGCTCAAACTTAAGGGTTCAAAAGTTTTGCCGAAATCACATTTGTCGTCGTGTTACAATTTAGTCAATAAAGGCCTACTCCTGGAGCGAAACTGAATCCTTTGACGGTCGCTGCTCGGCCCCACAACCGTCCAGAGACAGGGGGGAGACCTCCCCTGAAAGGTGGATTCACAACAATCGAGTGTGTCGAACGTCAGCCCACTCGCTCAAACTTAAGGGTTCAAAAGTTCTGCCGAAATCACATCGGTCGTCATGTTACAATTTAGTCAATAAAGTCCTACTACCGAAGCGAAACTGAATGCTTTGACGGTCGCCTCTCGGCCGCACGAAGTCCGAGAGGCTTGGAAGAGACCTCATCTGAAAGTAGGATTCACAACGATCGAGTGTGTCGAACGTCAGCCCACTAGCTCAAACTTAAGTGTTCAAAAGTTCTGCCGAAATCACATAGGTCGTCATGTTACAATTTAGTCAATAAAGTCCTACTCCTGGAGCGAAACTGAATGCAATTACGGTCGCCGCTCGGCCGCACGAAGTCCAAGAGGCTTGGAAGTGACCTCATCTGAAAGTAGGATTCACAACGATCGAGTGTGTCGAACGTCAGCCCACTAGCTCAAACTTAAGGGTTCAAAAGTTCTGCCGAAATCACAAAGGTCGTCATTTTACAATTTAGTCAATAAAGGCCTACTCCTGGAGCGAAACTGAATGCTTTGACGGTCGCCTCTCGGCCGCACGAAGTCCGAGAGGCTTGGAAGAGACCTCATCTGAAAGGTGGATTCACAACGATCGAGTGTCTCGAATGTCAGCCTACTAGCTCAAACTTAAGGGTTCAAAAGTTTTGCCGAAATCACATTTGTCGTCGTGTTACAATTTAGTCAATAAAGGCCTACTCCTGGAGCGAAACTAAATGCTTTGAAGGTCGCCGCTCGGCCGCACGAAGTCCGAGAGGCTTGGAAGAGACCTCATCTGAAAGGTGGATTCACAACGATCGAGTGTGTCGAATGTCAGCCTACTAGCTCAAACTTAAGTGTTCAAAAGTTCTGCCGAAGTCACATAGGTCGTCATGTTACAATTTAGTCAATAAAGGCCTACTCCTGGAGCGAAACTGAATGCTTTGACAGTCGCTGCTCGGACGCACGAAGTGCGAGAGGCTTGGAAGAGACCTCATCTGAAAGGTGGATACAGAACGATCGAGTGTGTCGAACGTCAGCCCACTTTCTCAAACTTAAGGGTTCAAAAGTTCTGCCGAAATCACAAAGGTCGTCATTTTACAATTTAGTCAATAAAGGCCTACTACTGGAGCGAAACGGAATGCTTCGACGCTCGTGTTTCGGCCGCACGACCTCCGAGAGGCTTGGAAGAGACCTCATCTGAAAGGTGGATTCACAACGATCAAGAGTGTCGAACGTCAGCCCACTAGCTCAAACTTAAGGGTTCAAAAGTTCTGCCGAAATCACATAGGTCGTCATGTTATAATTTAGTCAATAAAGGCCTACTCCTGGAGCTAAACTGAATGCTTTGACAGTCGCTGCTCGGCCGCACGACCTCCGAGAGGCTTGGAAGAGACCTCATCTGAAAGGTGGATTCACAACGATCGAGTGTGTCGAATGTCAGCCTACTAGCTCAAACTTAAGTGTTCAAAAGTTCTGCCGAAATCACATAGGTCGTCATGTTATAATTTAGTCAATAAAGGCCTACTCCTGGAGCGAAACTGAATCCTTTGACGGTCGCTGCTCGGCCCCACAACCGTCCAGAGACAGGGGGGAGACCTCCCCTGAAAGGTGGATTCACAACAATCGAGTGTGTCGAACGTCAGCCCACTCGCTCAAACTTAAGGGTTCAAAAGTTCTGCCGAAATCACATCGGTCGTCATGTTACAATTTAGTCAATAAAGTCCTACTACCGAAGCGAAACTGAATGCTTTGACGGTCGCCTCTCGGCCGCACGAAGTCCGAGAGGCTTGGAAGAGACCTCATCTGAAAGTAGGATTCACAACGATCGAGTGTGTCGAACGTCAGCCCACTAGCTCAAACTTAAGTGTTCAAAAGTTCTGCCGAAATCACATAGGTCGTCATGTTACAATTTAGTCAATAAAGTCCTACTCCTGGAGCGAAACTGAATGCAATTACGGTCGCCGCTCGGCCGCACGAAGTCCAAGAGGCTTGGAAGTGACCTCATCTGAAAGTAGGATTCACAACGATCGAGTGTGTCGAACGTCAGCCCACTAGCTCAAACTTAAGGGTTCAAAAGTTCTGCCGAAATCACAAAGGTCGTCATTTTACAATTTAGTCAATAAAGGCCTACTCCTGGAGCGAAACTGACTGCTTTGACGGTCGCCTCTCGGCCGCACGAAGTCCGAGAGGCTTGGAAGAGACCTCATCTGAAAGGTGGATTCACAACGATCGAGTGTCTCGAATGTCAGCCTACTAGCTCAAACTTAAGTGTTCAAAAGTTCTGCCGAAATCACATAGGTAGTCATTTTACAATTTAGTCAATAAAGTCCTACTACTGGAGCGAAACTGAATGCTTTGACGTTCGCCTCTCGTCCGCACGAAGTCCGAGAGGCTTGGAAGAGACCTCATCTGAAAGGTGGATTAACAACGATCGAGTGTGTCGAATGTCAGCCTACTAGCTCAAACGTAAGTGTTCAAAAGTTCTGCCGAAATCACATACGTCGTCATGTTACAATTTAGTCAATAAAGGCCTACTCCTGGAGCGAAACTGAATGCTTTGACGGTCGCTGCTCGGCCTCACAACCGTCCAGAGACATGGGGGAGACCTCCCCTGAAAGGTGGATTCACAACCATCGAGTGTGTCGAACGTCAGCCCACTAGCTCAAACTTAAGGGTTCAAAAGTTCTGCCGAAATCACATAGGTCGTCATGTTACAATTTTGTCAATAAAGGCCTACTCCTGGAGCGAAACTGAATGCTTTGACGGTCGCCTCTCGTCCGCACGAAGTCCGAGAGGCTTGGAAGAGACCTCATCTGAAAGGTGGATTCACAACGATCGAGTGTGTCGAATGTCAGCCTACTAGCTCAAACGTAAGTGTTAAAAAGTTCTGCCGAAATCACATAGGTCGTCATGTTACAATTTTGTCAATAAAGGCCTACTCCTAAAGCGAAACTGAATGCAATTACGGTCGCCGCTCGGCCGCACGAAGTCCGAGAGGCTTGGAAGTGACCTCATCTGAAAGTAGGATTCACAATGATCGAGTGTGTCGAACGTCAGCCCACTAGCTCAAACTTAAGGGTTCAAAAGGTCTGCCGAAATCACATTGGTCGTCATGTTACAATTTAGTCAATAAAGGCCTACTCCTGGAGCGAAACTGAATGCTTTGAAGGTCGCCGCTCGGCCGCACGAAGTCCGAGAGGCTTGGAAGAGACCTCATCTGAAAGGTGGATTCACAATGATCGATTGTTTCGAACGTCAGCCCACTAGCTCTAACTTAAGGGTTCAAAAGTTCTGCCGAAATCACATAGGTCGTCATGTTACAATTTAGTCAATAAAGGCCTACTCCTGGAGCGAAACTGAATGCTTTGACAGTCACTGCTCGGACGCACGAAGTGCGAGAGGCTTGGAAGAGACCTCATCTGAAAGGAAATACAGAACGATCGAGTGTGTCGAACGTCAGCCCACTTTCTCAAATTTAAGGGTTCAAAAGTTCTGCCGAAATCACAAAGGTCGTCATTTTACAATTTAGTCAATAAAGGCCTACTCCTGGAGCGAAACTGAATGCTTTGACGGTCGCCTCTCGGCCGCACGAAGTCCGAGAGGCTTGGAAGAGACCTCATCTGAAAGGTGGATTCACAACGATCGAGTGTCTCGAATGTCAGCCTACTAGCTCAAACTTAAGTGTTCAAAAGTTCTGCCGAAATCACATAGGTAGTCATGTTACAATTTAGTCAATAAAGTCCTACTACTGGAGCGAAACTGAATGCTTTGACGGTCGCCTCTCGTCCGCACGAAGTCCGAGAGGCTTGGAAGAGACCTCATCTGAAAGGTGGATTCACAACGATCGAGTGTGTCGAATGTCAGCCTACTAGCTCAAACGTAAGTGTTCAAAAGTTCTGCCGAAATCACATAGGTCGTCATGTTACAATTTTGTCAATAAAGTCCTACTCCTGGAGCGAAACTGAATGCTTTGACGGTCGCGCTCGGCCGCACGAAGTCCGAGAGGCTTGGAAGAGACCTCATCTGAAAGGTGGATTCACAATGATCGAGTGTGTCGAATGTCAGCCTACTAGCTCAAACTTAAGTGTTCAAAAGTTCTGCCGAAATCACATAGGTCGTCATGTTATAATTTAGTCAATAAAGGCCTACTCCTGGAGCGAAACTGAATGCTTTGACGGTCGCTGCTCGGCCCCACAACCGTCCAGAGACAGGGGGGAGACCTCCCCTGAAAGGTGGATTCACAACAATCGAGTGTGTCGAACGTCAGCCCACTCGCTCAAACTTAAGGGTTCAAAAGTTCTGCCGAAATCACATAGGTCGTCATGTTACAATTTTGTCAATAAAGGCCTACTCCTGGAGCGAAACTGAATGCTTTGACGGTCGCCTCTCGTCCGCACGAAGTCCGAGAGGCTTGGAAGAGACCTCATCTGAAAGGTGGATTCACAACGATCGAGTGTGTCGAATGTCAGCCTACTAGCTCAAACGTAAGTGTTCAAAAGTTCTGCCGAAATCACATAGGTCGTCATGTTACAATTTTGTCAATAAAGGCCTACTCCTAAAGCGAAACTGAATGCAATTACGGTCGCCGCTCGGCCGCACGAAGTCCGAGAGGCTTGGAAGTAACCTCATCTGAAAGTAGGATTCACAACGATCGAGTGTGTCGAACGTCAGCCCACTAGCTCAAACTTAAGTGATCAAAAGTTCTGCCGAAATCACATAGGTCGTCATGTTACAATTTAGTCAATAAAGTCCTACTCCTGGAGCGAAACTGAATGCAATTACGGTCGCCGCTCGGCCGCACGAAGTCCAAGAGGCTTGGAAGTGACCTCATCTGAAAGTAAGATTCACAACGATCGAGTGTGTCGAACGTCAGCCCACTAGCTCAAACTTAAGGGTTCAAAAGTTCTGCCGAAATCACAAAGGTCGTCATTTTACAATTTAGTCAATAAAGGCCTACTCCTGGAGCGAAACTGAATGCTTTGACGGTCGCCTCTCGGCCGCACGAAGTCCGAGAGGCTTGGAAGAGACCTCATCTGAAAGGTGGATTCACAACGATCGAGTGTCTCGAATGTCAGCCTACTAGCTCAAACTTAAGTGTTCAAAAGTTCTGCCGAAATCACATAGGTAGTCATGTTACAATTTAGTCAATAAAGTCCTACTACTGGAGCGAAACTGAATGCTTTGACGGTCGCCTCTCGTCCGCACGAAGTCCGAGAGGCTTGGAAGAGACCTCATCTGAAAGGTGGATTCACAACGATTGAGTGTGTCGAATGTCAGACTACTAGCTCAAACGTAAGTGTTCAAAAGTTCTGCCGAAATCACATAGGTCGTCATGTTACAATTTTGTCAATAAAGTCCTACTCCTGGAGCGAAACTGAATGCAATTACGGTCGCCGCTCGGCCGCACGAAGTCCGAGATGCTTGGAAGTGACCTCATCCGAAAGTAGGATTCACAACGATCGAGTGTGTCGAACGTCAGCCCAGTAGCTCAAACTTAAGGGTTCAAAAGTTCTGCCGAAATCACATTGGTCGTCATGTTACAATTTAGTCAATAAAGGCCTACTCCTGGAGCGAAACTGAATGCTTTGAAGGTCGCCGCTCGGCCGCACGAAGTCCGAGAGGCTTGGAAGAGACCTCATCTGAAAGGTGGATTCACAACGATCGAGTGTGTCGAATGTCAGCCTACTAGCTCAAACGTAAGTGTTCAAAAGTTCTGCCGAAATCACATCGGTCGTCATGTTACAATTTAGTCAATAAAGTCCTACTACTGTAGCGAAACTGAATGCTTTGACGGTCGCCTCTCGGCCGCACGAAGTCCGAGAGGCTTGGAAGAGACCTCATCTGAAAGGTGGATTCACAACGATCGAGTGTGTCGAATGTCAGCCTACTAGCTCAAACGTAAGTGTTCAAAAGTTCTGCCGAAATCACATAGGTCGTCATGTTACAATTTTGTCAATAAAGTCCTACTCCTGGAGCGAAACTGAATGCAATTACGGTCGCCGCTCGGCCGCACGAAGTCCGAGAGGCTTGGAAGTGACCTCATCCGAAAGTAGGATTCACAACGATCGAGTGTGTCGAACGTCAGCCCAGTAGCTCAAACTTAAGGGTTCAAAAGTTCTGCCGAAATCACATTGGTCGTCATGTTACAATTTAGTCAATAAAGGCCTACTCCTGGAGCGAAACGGAATGCTTTGAAGGTCGCCGCTCGGCCGCACGAAGTCCGAGAGGCTTGGAAGAGACCTCATCTGAAAGGTGGATTCACAACGATCGAGTGTGTCGAATGTCAGCCTACTAGCTCAAACTTAAGTGTTCAAAAGTTCTGCCGAAATCACATAGGTAGTCATGTTACAATTTAGTCAATAAAGTCCTACTACTGGAGCGAAACTGAATGCTTTGACGGTCGCCTCTCGTCCGCACGAAGTCCGAGAGGCTTGGAAGAGACCTCATCTGAAAGGTGGATTCACAACGATCAAGTGTGTCGAATGTCAGCCTACTAGCTCAAACGTAAGTGTTCAAAAGTTCTGCCGAAATCACATAGGTCGTCATGTTACAATTTTGTCAATAAAGTCCTACTCCTGGAGCGAAACTGAATGCAATTACGGTCGCCGCTCGGCCGCACGAAGTCCGAGAGGCTTGGAAGTGACCTCATCCGAAAGTAGGATTCACAACGATCGAGTGTGTCGAACGTCAGCCCAGTAGCTCAAACTTAAGGGTTCAAAAGTTCTGCCGAAATCACATTGGTCGTCATGTTACAATTTAGTCAATAAAGGCCTACTCCTGGAGCGAAACTGAATGCTTTGAAGGTCGCCGCTCGGCCGCACGAAGTCCGAGAGGCTTGGAAGAGACCTCATCTGAAAGGTGGATTCACAACGATCAAGAGTGTCGAACGTCAGCCCACTAGCTCAAACTTAAGGGTTCAAAAGTTTTGCCGAAATCACATAGGTCGTCATGTTACAATTTTGTCAATAAAGGCCTACTCCTGGAGCGAAACTGAATGCAATTACGGTCGCCGCTCGGCCGCACGAAGTCCGAGAGGCTTGGAAGTAACCTCATCTGAAAGGTGGATTCACAACGATCGAGTGTGTCGAACGTCAGCCCACTAGCCCAAACTTAAGGGTTCAAAAGTTCTGCCGAAATCACATAGGTCGTCATGTTACAATTTTGTCAATAAAGGCCTACTCCTGGAGCGAAACTGAATGCAATTACGGTCGCCGCTCGGCCGCACGAAGTCCGAGAGGCTTGGAAGTAACCTCATCTGAAAGTAGGATTCACAACGATCGAGTGTGTCGAACGTCAGCCCACTAGCTCAAACTTAAGTGATCAAAAGTTCTGCCGAAATCACATAGGTCGTCATGTTACAATTTAGTCAATAAAGTCCTACTCCTGGAGCGAAACTGAATGCAATTACGGTCGCCGCTCGGCCGCACGAAGTCCAAGAGGCTTGGAAGTGACCTCATCTGAAAGTAAGATTCACAACGATCGAGTGTGTCGAACGTCAGCCCACTAGCTCAAACTTAAGGGTTCAAAAGTTCTGCCGAAATCACAAAGGTCGTCATTTTACAATTTAGTCAATAAAGGCCTACTCCTGGAGCGAAACTGAATGCTTTGACGGTCGCCTCTCGGCCGCACGAAGTCCGAGAGGCTTGGAAGAGACCTCATCTGAAAGGTGGATTCACAACGATCGAGTGTCTCGAATGTCAGCCTACTAGCTCAAACTTAAGTGTTCAAAAGTTCTGCCGAAATCACATAGGTAGTCATGTTACAATTTAGTCAATAAAGTCCTACTACTGGAGCGAAACTGAATGCTTTGACGGTCGCCTCTCGTCCGCACGAAGTCCGAGAGGCTTGGAAGAGACCTCATCTGAAAGGTGGATTCACAACGATTGAGTGTGTCGAATGTCAGCCTACTAGCTCAAACGTAAGTGTTCAAAAGTTCTGCCGAAATCACATAGGTCGTCATGTTACAATTTTGTCAATAAAGTCCTACTCCTGGAGCGAAACTGAATGCAATTACGGTCGCCGCTCGGCCGCACGAAGTCCGAGAGGCTTGGAAGTGACCTCATCCGAAAGTAGGATTCACAACGATCGAGTGTGTCGAACGTCAGCCCAGTAGCTCAAACTTAAGGGTTCAAAAGTTCTGCCGAAATCACATTGGTCGTCATGTTACAATTTAGTCAATAAAGGCCTACTCCTGGAGCGAAACTGAATGCTTTGAAGGTCGCCGCTCGGCCGCACGAAGTCCGAGAGGCTTGGAAGAGACCTCATCTGAAAGGTGGATTCACAACGATCGAGTGTGTCGAATGTCAGCCTACTAGCTCAAACGTAAGTGTTCAAAAGTTCTGCCGAAATCACATCGGTCGTCATGTTACAATTTAGTCAATAAAGTCCTACTACTGTAGCGAAACTGAATGCTTTGACGGTCGCCTCTCGGCCGCACGAAGTCCGAGAGGCTTGGAAGAGACCTCATCTGAAAGGTGGATTCACAACGATCGAGTGTGTCGAACGTCAGCCCACTAGCTCTAACTTAAGGGTTCAAAAGTTCTGCCGAAATCACATAGGTCGTCATGTTACAATTTAGTCAATAAAGGCCTACTCCTGGAGCGAAACTGAATGCTTTGACAGTCGCTGCTCGGACGCACGAAGTCCGAGAGGCTTGGAAGAGACCTCATCTGAAAGGTGGATTCACAACGATCGAGTGTGTCGAATGTCAGCCTACTAGCTCAAACGTAAGTGTTCAAAAGTTCTGCCGAAATCACATAGGTCGTCATGTTACAATTTTGTCAATAAAGTCCTACTCCTGGAGCGAAACTGAATGCAATTACGGTCGCCGCTCGGCCGCACGACGTCCGAGAGGCTTGGAAGTGACCTCATCCGAAAGTAGGATTCACAACGATCGAGTGTGTCGAACGTCAGCCCAGTAGCTCTAACTTAAGGGTTCAAAAGTTCTGCCGAAATCACATTGGTCGTCATGTTACAATTTAGTCAATAAAGGCCTACTCCTGGAGCGAAACGGAATGCTTTGAAGGTCGCCGCTCGGCCGCACGAAGTCCGAGAGGCTTGGAAGAGACCTCATCTGAAAGGTGGATTCACAACGATCGAGTGTGTCGAATGTCAGCCTACTAGCTCAAACGTAAGTGTTCAAAAGTTCTGCCGAAAATACATCGGTCGTCATGTTACAATTTAGTCAATAAAGTCCTACTACTGTAGCGAAACTGAATGCTTTGACGGTCGCCTCTCGGCCGCACGAAGTCCGAGAGGCTTGGAAGAGACCTCATCTGAAAGGTGGATTCACAACGATCGAGTGTGTCGAACGTCAGCCCACTAGCTCTAACTTAAGGGTTCAAAAGTTCTGCCGAAATCACATAGGTCGTCATGTTACAATTTAGTCAATAAAGGCCTACTCCTGGAGCGAAACTGAATGCTTTGACAGTCGCTGCTCGGACGCACGAAGTCCGAGAGGCTTGGAAGAGACCTCATCTGAAAGGTGGATACAGAAAGATCGAGTGTGTCGAACGTCAGCCCACTAGCTCAAACTTAAGGTTTCAAAAGTTCTGCCGAAATCACAAAGGTCGTCATTTTACAATTTAGTCAATAAAGGCCTACTACTGGAGCGAAACGGAATGCTTCGACGCTCGTGTTTCGGCCGCACGACCTCCGAGAGGCTTGGAAGAGACCTCATCTGAAAGGTGGATACAGAAAGATCGAGTGTGTCGAACGTCAGCCCACTAGCTCAAACTTAAGTGTTCAAATGTTCTGCCGAAATCACATAGGTCGTCATGTTACAATTTAGTCAATAAAGTCCTACTCCTGGAGCGAAACTGAATGCAATTACGGTCGCCGCTCGGCCGCACGAAGTCCAAGAGGCTTGGAAGTGACCTCATCTGAAAGTAAGATTCACAACGATCGAGTGTGTCGAACGTCAGCCCACTAGCTCAAACTTAAGGGTTCAAAAGTTCTGCCGAAATCACAAAGGTCGTCATTTTACAATTTAGTCAATAAAGGCCTACTCCTGGAGCGAAACTGAATGCAATTACGGTCGCCGCTCGGCCGCACGAAGTCCGAGAGGCTTGGAAGTGACCTCATCCGAAAGTAGGATTCACAACGATCGAGTGTGTCGAACGTCAGCCCAGTAGCTCAAACTTAAGGGTTCAAAAGTTCTGCCGAAATCACATTGGTCGTCATGTTACAATTTAGTCAATAAAGGCCTACTCCTGGAGCGAAACTGAATGCTTTGAAGGTCGCCGCTCGGCCGCACGAAGTCCGAGAGGCTTGGAAGAGACCTCATCTGAAAGGTGGATTCACAACGATCGAGTGTGTCGAATGTCAGCCTACTAGCTCAAACCTAAGTGTTCAAAAGTTCTGCCGAAGTCACATAGGTCGTCATGTTACAATTTAGTCAATAAAGTCCTACTACTGGAGCGAAACTGAATGCTTTGACGGTCGCCTCTTGTCCGCACCAAGTCCGAGACGCTTGAAAGAGACCTCATCTGAAAGGTAGATTCACAACGATCGAGTGTGTCGAATGTCAGCCTACTAGCTCAAACGTAAGTGTTCAAAAGTTCTGCCGAAATCACATCGGTCGTCATATTACAATTTAGTCAATAAAGTCCTACTACTGTAGCGAAACTGAATGCTTTGACGGTCGCCTCTCGGCCGCACGAAGTCCGAGAGGCTTGGAAGAGACCTCATCTGAAAGGTGGATTCACAACGATCGAGTGTGTCGAACGTCAGCCCACTAGCTCTAACTTAACGTTCAAAAGTTCTGCCGAAATCACATAGGTCGTCATGTTACAATTTAGTCAATAACTGCCTACTCCTGGAGCGAAACTGAATGCTTTGACAGTCGCTGCTCGGACGCACACAGTCCGAGAGGCTTGGAAGAGACCTCATCTGAAAGGTGGATACAGAACGATCGAGTGTGTCGAACGTCAGCCCACTAGCTCAAACTTAAGGGTTCAAAAGTTCTGCCGAAATCACAAAGGTCGTCATTTTACAATTTAGTCAATAAAGGCCTACTACTGGAGCGAAACGGAATGCTTCGACGCTCGTGTTTCGGCCGCACGACCTCCGAGAGGCTTGGAAGAGACCTCATCTGAAAGGTGGATTCACAACGATCAAGAGTGTCGAACGTCAGCCCACTAGCTCAAACTTAAGGGTTCAAAAGTTCTGCCGAAATCACATAGGTCGTCATGTTACAATTTTGTCAATATAGGCCTACTCCTGGAGCGAAACTGAATGCAATTACGGTCGCCGCTCGGCCGCACGAAGTCCGAGAGGCTTGGAAGTAACCTCATCTGAAAGTAGGATTCACAACGATCGAGTGTTTCGAACGTCAGCCCACTAGCTCAAACTTAAGTGTTCAAAAGTTCTGCCGAAATCACATAGGTCGTCATGTTACAATTTAGTCAATAAAGTCCTACTCCTGGAGCGAAACTGAATGCAATTACGGTCGCCGCTCGGCCGCACGAAGTCCAAGAGGCTTGGAAGTGACCTCATCTGAAAGTAGGATTCACAACGATCGAGTGTGTCGAACGTCAGCCCACTAGCTCAAACTTAAGGGTTCAAAAGTTCTACCGAAATCACAAAGGTCGTCATTTTACAATTTAGTCAATAAAGGCCTACTCTTGGAGCGAAACTGAATGCAATTACGGTCGCCGCTCGGCAGCACGAAGTCCGAGAGGCTTGGAAGTGACCTCATCTGAAAGTAGGATTTACAACGATCGAGTGTGTCGAACGTCAGCCCACTAGCTCAAACTTAAGGGTTCAAAAGTTCTGCCGAAATCACATTGGTCGTCATGTTACAATTTAGTCAATAAAGGCCTACTCCTGGAGCGAAACTGAATGCTTTGACGATCGCCTCTCGGCCGCACGAAGTCCGAGAGGCTTGGAAGAGACCTCATCTGAAAGGTGGATTCACAACGATCGAGTGTGTCGAATGTCAGCCTACTAGCTCAAACTTAAGTGTTCAAAAGTTCTGCCGAAATCACATAGGTCGTCATGTTACAATTTAGTCAATAAAGTCCTACTACTGGAGCGAAACTGAATGCTTTGACGGTCGCCTCTCGGCCGCACGAAGTCCGAGAGGCTTGGAAGAGACCTCATCTGAAAGGTGGATTCACAACGATTGAGTGTGTCGAATGTCAGCCTACTAGCTCAAACGTAAGTGTTCAAAAGTTCTGCCGAAATCACATAGGTCGTCATGTTACAATTTAGTCAATAAAGGCCTACTCCTGGAGCTAAACTGAATGCTTTGACGGTCGCTGCTCGGCCCCACAACCGTCCAGAGACATGGGGGAGACCTCCTCTGAAAGGTGGATTCACAACCATCGAGTGTGTCGAACGTCAGCCCACTCGCTCAAATTTAAGGGTTCAAAAGTTCTGCCGAAATCACATAGGTCGTCATGTTACAATTTTGTCAATATAGGCCTACTACTGGAGCGAAACGGAATGCTTCGACGCTTGTGTTTCGGCCGCATGACATCCGAGAGGCTTGGAAGAGACCTCATCTGAAAGGTGGATTCATAACGATCGAGTGTGTCGAACGTCAGCCCACTAGCTCAAACTTAAGGGTTCAAAAGTTCTGCCGAAATCACATAGGTCGTCATGTTACAATTTTGTCAATAAAGGCCTACTCCTGGAGCGAAACTGAATGCAATTACGGTCGCTGCTCGGCCGCACAAAGTCCGAGAGGCTTGGAAGTGACCTAATCTGAAAGTAGGATTCACAATGATCGAGTGTGTCGAACGTCAGCCCACTAGCTCAAACTTAAGGGTTCAAAAGTTCTGCCGAAATCACATTGGTCGTCATGTTACAATTTAGTCAATAAAGGCCTACTCCTGGAGCGAAACTGAATGTTTTGACGGTCGCCTCTCGGCCGCACGAAGTCCGAGAGGCTTGGAAGAGACCTCATCTGAAAGGTGGATTCACAACGATCGAGTGTGTCGAATGTCACCCTACTAGCTCAAACGTAAGTGTTCAAAAGTTCTGCCGAAATCACATCGGTCGTCATGTTACAATTTAGTCAATAAAGTCCTACTACTGTAGCGAAACTGAATGCTTTGACGGTCGCCTCTCGGCCGCACGAAGTCCGAGAGGCTTGGAAGAGACCTCATCTGAAAGGTGGATTCACAACGATCGAGTGTGTCGAACGTCAGCCCACTAGCTCTAACTTAAGGGTTCAAAAGTTCTGCCGAAATCACATAGGTCGTCATGTTACAATTTAGTCAATAAAGGCCTACTCCTGGAGCGAAACTGAATGCTTTGACAGTCGCTGCTCGGACGCACGAAGTCCGAGAGGCTTGGAAGAGACCTCATCTCAAAGGTGGATACAGAACGATCGAGTGTGTCGAACGTCAGCCCACTAGCTCAAACTTAAGGTTTCAAAAGTTCTGCCGAAATCACAAAGGTCGTCATTTTACAATTTAGTCAATAAAGGCCTACTACTGGAGCGAAACGGAATGCTTCGACGCTCGTGTTTCGGCCGCACGACCTCCGAGAGGCTTGGAAGAGACCTCATCTGAAAGGTGGATTCACAACGATCAAGAGTGTCGAACGTCAGCCCACTAGCTCAAAATTAAGGGTTCAAAAGTTCTGCCGAAATCACATAGGTCGTCATGTTACAATTTTGTCAATAAAGGCCTACTCGTGGAGCGAAACTGAATGCAATTACGGTCGCCGCTCGGCCGCACGAAGTCTGAGAGGCTTGGAAGTAACCTCATCTGAAAGGTGGATTCACAACGATCGAGTGTGTCGAACGTCAGCCCACTAGCCCAAACTTAAGGGTTCAAAAGTTCTGCCGAAATCACATAGGTCGTCATGTTACAATTTTGTCAATAAAGGCCTACTCCTGGAGCGAAACTGAATGCAATTACGGTCGCCGCTCGGCCGCACGAAGTCCGAGAGGCTTGGAAGTAACCTCATCTGAAAGTAGGATTCACAACGATCGAGAGTGTCGAACGTCAGCCCACTAGCTCAAACTTAAGTGTTCAAAAGTTCTGCCGAAATCACATAGGTCGTCATGTTACAATTTAGTCAATAAAGTCCTACTCCTGGAGCGAAAATGAATGCAATTACGGTCGCCGCTCGGCCGCACGAAGTCCAAGAGGACCTCATCTGAAAGTAAGATTCACAACGATCGAGTGTGTCGAACGTCAGCCCACTAGCTCAAACTTAAGGGTTCAAAAGTTCTGCCGAAATCACAAAGGTCGTCATTTTACAATTTAGTCAATAAAGGCCTACTCCTGGAGCGAAACTGAATGCAATTACGGTCGCCGCTCGGCCGCACGAAGTCCGAGAGGCTTGGAAGTGACCTCATCTGAAAGTAGGATTCACAATGATCGAGTGTGTCGAACGTCAGCCCACTAGCTCAAACTTAAGGGTTCAAAAGTTCTGCCGAAATCACATTGGTCGTCATGTTACAATTTAGTCAATAAAGGCCTACTCCTGGAGCGAAACTGAATGTTTTGACGGTCGCCTCTCGGCCGCACGAAGTCCGAGAGGCTTGGAAGAGACCTCATCTGAAAGGTGGATTCACAACGATCGAGTGTGTCGAATGTCAGCCTACTAGCTCAAACGTAAGTGTTCAAAAGTTCTGCCGAAATCACATCGGTCGTCATGTTACAATTTAGTCAATAAAGTCCTACTACTGTAGCGAAACTGAATGCTTTGACGGTCGCCTCTCGGCCGCACGAAGTCCGAGAGGCTTGGAAGAGACCTCATCTGAAAGGTGGATTCACAACGATCGAGTGTGTCGAACGTCAGCCCACTAGCTCTAACTTAAGGGTTCAAAAGTTCTGCCGAAATCACATAGGTCGTCATGTTACAATTTAGTCAATAAAGGCCTACTCCTGGAGCGAAACTTAATGCTTTGACAGTCGCTGCTCGGACGCACGAAGTCCGAGAGGCTTGGAAGAGACCTCATCTCAAAGGTGGATACAGAACGATCGAGTGTGTCGAACGTCAGCCCACTAGCTCAAACTTAAGGTTTCAAAAGTTTGCCGAAATCACAAAGGTCGTCATTTTACAATTTAGTCAATAAAGGCCTACTACTGGAGCGAAACGGAATGCTTCGACGCTCGTGTTTCGGCCGCACGACCTCCGAGAGGCTTGGAAGAGACCTCATCTGAAAGGTGGATTCACAACGATCAAGAGTGTCGAACGTCAGCCCACTAGCTCAAACTTAAGTGTTCAAAAGTTCTGCCGAAATCACATAGGTCGTCATGTTACAATTTAGTCAATAAAGTCCTACTCCTGGAGCGAAACTGAATGCAATTACGGTCGCCGCTCGGCCGCACGAAGTCCAAGAGGCTTGGAAGTGACCTCATCTGAAAGTAAGATTCACAACGATCGAGTGTGTCGAACGTCAGCCCACTAGCTCAAACTTAAGGGTTCAAAAGTTCTGCCGAAATCACATAGGTCGTCATGTTACAATTTTGTCAATAAAGGCCTACTCCTGGAGCGAAACTGAATGCAATTACGGTCGCTGCTCGGCCGCACAAAGTCCGAGAGGCTTGGAAGTGACCTAATCTGAAAGTAGGATTCACAATGATCGAGTGTGTCGAACGTCAGCCCACTAGCTCAAACTTAAGGGTTCAAAAGTTCTGCCGAAATCACATTGGTCGTCATGTTACAATTTAGTCAATAAAGGCCTACTCCTGGAGCGAAACTGAATGTTTTGACGGTCGCCTCTCGGCCGCACGAAGTCCGAGAGGCTTGGAAGAGACCTCATCTGAAAGGTGGATTCACAACGATCGAGTGTGTCGAATGTCACCCTACTAGCTCAAACGTAAGTGTTCAAAAGTTCTGCCGAAATCACATCGGTCGTCATGTTACAATTTAGTCAATAAAGTCCTACTACTGTAGCGAAACTGAATGCTTTGACGGTCGCCTCTCGGCCGCACGAAGTCCGAGAGGCTTGGAAGAGACCTCATCTGAAAGGTGGATTCACAACGATCGAGTGTGTCGAACGTCAGCCCACTAGCTCTAACTTAAGGGTTCAAAAGTTCTGCCGAAATCACATAGGTCGTCATGTTACAATTTAGTCAATAAAGGCCTACTCCTGGAGCGAAACTGAATGCTTTGACAGTCGCTGCTCGGACGCACGAAGTCCGAGAGGCTTGGAAGAGACCTCATCTCAAAGGTGGATACAGAACGATCGAGTGTGTCGAACGTCAGCCCACTAGCTCAAACTTAAGGTTTCAAAAGTTCTGCCGAAATCACAAAGGTCGTCATTTTACAATTTAGTCAATAAAGGCCTACTACTGGAGCGAAACGGAATGCTTCGACGCTCGTGTTTCGGCCGCACGACCTCCGAGAGGCTTGGAAGAGACCTCATCTGAAAGGTGGATTCACAACGATCAAGAGTGTCGAACGTCAGCCCACTAGCTCAAAATTAAGGGTTCAAAAGTTCTGCCGAAATCACATAGGTCGTCATGTTACAATTTTGTCAATAAAGGCCTACTCGTGGAGCGAAACTGAATGCAATTACGGTCGCCGCTCGGCCGCACGAAGTCCGAGAGGCTTGGAAGTAACCTCATCTGAAAGGTGGATTCACAACGATCGAGTGTGTCGAACGTCAGCCCACTAGCCCAAACTTAAGGGTTCAAAAGTTCTGCCGAAATCACATAGGTCGTCATGTTACAATTTTGTCAATAAAGGCCTACTCCTGGAGCGAAACTGAATGCAATTACGGTCGCCGCTCGGCCGCACGAAGTCCGAGAGGCTTGGAAGTAACCTCATCTGAAAGTAGGATTCACAACGATCGAGAGTGTCGAACGTCAGCCCACTAGCTCAAACTTAAGTGTTCAAAAGTTCTGCCGAAATCACATAGGTCGTCATGTTACAATTTAGTCAATAAAGTCCTACTCCTGGAGCGAAAATGAATGCAATTACGGTCGCCGCTCGGCCGCACGAAGTCCAAGAGGACCTCATCTGAAAGTAAGATTCACAACGATCGAGTGTGTCGAACGTCAGCCCACTAGCTCAAACTTAAGGGTTCAAAAGTTCTGCCGAAATCACAAAGGTCGTCATTTTACAATTTAGTCAATAAAGGCCTACTCCTGGAGCGAAACTGAATGCAATTACGGTCGCCGCTCGGCCGCACGAAGTCCGAGAGGCTTGGAAGTGACCTCATCTGAAAGTAGGATTCACAATGATCGAGTGTGTCGAACGTCAGCCCACTAGCTCAAACTTAAGGGTTCAAAAGTTCTGCCGAAATCACATTGGTCGTCATGTTACAATTTAGTCAATAAAGGCCTACTCCTGTAGCGAAACTGAATGTTTTGACGGTCGCCTCTCGGCCGCACGAAGTCCGAGAGGCTTGGAAGAGACCTCATCTGAAAGGTGGATTCACAACGATCGAGTGTGTCGAATGTCAGCCTACTAGCTCAAACGTAAGTGTTCAAAAGTTCTGCCGAAATCACATCGGTCGTCATGTTACAATTTAGTCAATAAAGTCCTACTCCTGGAGCGAAACTGAATGCAATTACGGTCGCCGCTCGGCCGCACGAAGTCCAAGAGGCTTGGAAGTGACCTCATCTGAAAGTAAGATTCACAACGATCGAGTGTGTCGAACGTCAGCCCACTAGCTCAAACTTAAGGGTTCAAAAGTTCTGCCGAAATCACAAAGGTCGTCATTTTACAATTTAGTCAATAAAGGCCTACTCCTGGAGCGAAACTGAATGCAATTACGGTCGCCGCTCGGCCGCACGAAGTCCGAGAGGCTTGGAAGTGACCTCATCTGAAAGTAGGATTCACAATGATCGAGTGTGTCGAACGTCAGCCCACTAGCTCAAACTTAAGGGTTCAAAAGTTCTGCCGAAATCACATTGGTCGTCATGTTACAATTTAGTCAATAAAGGCCTACTCCTGGAGCGAAACTGAATGTTTTGACGGTCGCCTCTCGGCCGCACGAAGTCCGAGAGGCTTGGAAGAGACCTCATCTGAAAGGTGGATTCACAACGATCGAGTGTGTCGAATGTCAGCCTACTAGCTCAAACGTAAGTGTTCAAAAGTTCTGCCGAAATCACATCAGTCGTCATGTTACAATTTAGTCAATAAAGTCCTACTACTGTAGCGAAACTGAATGCTTTGACGGTCGCCTCTCGGCCGCACGAAGTCCGAGAGGCTTGGAAGAGACCTCATCTGAAAGGTGGATTCACAACGATCGAGTGTGTCGAACGTCAGCCCACTAGCTCTAACTTAAGGGTTCAAAAGTTCTGCCGAAATCACATAGGTCGTCATGTTACAATTTAGTCAATAAAGGCCTACTCCTGGAGCGAAACTGAATGCTTTGACAGTCGCTGCTCGGACGCACGAAGTCCGAGAGGCTTGGAAGAGACCTCATCTCAAAGGTGGATACAGAACGATCGAGTGTGTCGAACGTCAGCCCACTAGCTCAAACTTAAGGTTTCAAAAGTTCTGCCGAAATCACAAAGGTCGTCATTTTACAATTTAGTCAATAAAGGCCTACTACTGGAGCGAAACGGAATGCTTCGACGCTCGTGTTTCGGCCGCACGACCTCCGAGAGGCTTGGAAGAGACCTCATCTGAAAGGTGGATTCACAACGATCAAGAGTGTCGAACGTCAGCCCACTAGCTCAAACTTAAGGGTTCAAAAGTTCTGCCGAAATCACATAGGTCGTCATGTTACAATTTTGTCAATAAAGGCCTACTCGTGGAGCGAAACTGAATGCAATTACGGTCGCCGCTCGGCCGCACGAAGTCCGAGAGGATTGGAAGTAACCTCATCTGAAAGGTGGATTCACAACGATCGAGTGTGTCGAACGTCAGCCCACTAGCCCAAACTTAAGGGTTCAAAAGTTCTGCCGAAATCACATAGGTCGTCATGTTACAATTTTGTCAATAAAGGCCTACTCCTGGAGCGAAACTGAATGCAATTACGGTCGCCGCTCGGCCGCACGAAGTCCGAGAGGCTTGGAAGTAACCTCATCTGAAAGTAGGATTCACAACGATCGAGTGTGTCGAACGTCAGCCCACTAGCTCAAACTTAAGTGTTCAAAAGTTCTGCCGAAATCACATAGGTCGTCATGTTACAATTTAGTCAATAAAGTCCTACTCCTGGAGCGAAACTGAATGCAATTACGGTCGCCGCTCGGCCGCACGAAGTCCAAGAGGCTAGGAAGTGACCTCATCTGAAAGTAAGATTCACAACGATCGAGTGTGTCGAACGTCAGCCCACTAGCTCAAACTTAAGGGTTCAAAAGTTCTGCCGAAATCACAAAGGTCGTCATTTTACAATTTAGTCAATAAAGGCCTACTCCTTGAGCGAAACTGAATGCTTTGACGGTCGCCTCTCGGCCGCACGAAGTCCGAGAGGCTTGGAAGAGACCTCATCTGAAAGGTGGATTCACAACGATCGAGTGTCTCGAATGTCAGCCTACTAGCTCAAACTTAAGTGTTCAAAAGTTCTGCCGAAATCACATAGGTAGTCATGTTACAATTTAGTCAATAAAGTCCTACTACTGGAGCGAAACTGAATGCTTTGACGGTCGCCTCTCGTCCGCACGAAGTCCGAGAGGCTTGGAAGAGACCTCATCTGAAAGGTGGATTCACAACGATCGAGTTTGTCGAATGTCAGCCTACTAGCTCAAACGTAAGTGTTCAAAAGTTCTGCCGAAATCACATAGGTCGTCATGTTACAATTTTGTCAATAAAGTCCTACTCCTGGAGCGAAACTGAATGCAATTACGGTCGCCGCTCGGCCGCACGAAGTCCGAGAGGCTTGGAAGTGACCTCATCTGAAAGGTGGATTCACAACGATCGAGTGTGTCGAATGTCAGCCTACTAGCTCAAACGTAAGTGTTCAAAAGTTCTGCCGAAATCACATCAGTCGTCATGTTACAATTTAGTCAATAAAGTCCTACTACTGTAGCGAAACTGAATGCTTTGACGGTCGCCTCTCGGCCGCACGAAGTCCGAGAGGCTTGGAAGAGACCTCATCTGAAAGGTGGATTCACAACGATCGAGTGTGTCGAACGTCAGCCCACTAGCTCTAACTTAAGGGTTCAAAAGTTCTGCCGAAATCACATAGGTCGTCATGTTACAATTTAGTCAATAAAGGCCTACTCCTGGAGCGAAACTGAATGCTTTGACAGTCGCTGCTCGGACGCACGAAGTCCGAGAGGCTTGGAAGAGACCTCATCTCAAAGGTGGATACAGAACGATCGAGTGTGTCGAACGTCAGCCCACTAGCTCAAACTTAAGGTTTCAAAAGTTCTGCCGAAATCACAAAGGTCGTCATTTTACAATTTAGTCAATAAAGGCCTACTACTGGAGCGAAACGGAATGCTTCGACGCTCGTGTTTCGGCCGCACGACCTCCGAGAGGCTTGGAAGAGACCTCATCTGAAAGGTGGATTCACAACGATCAAGAGTGTCGAACGTCAGCCCACTAGCTCAAACTTAAGGGTTCAAAAGTTCTGCCGAAATCACATAGGTCGTCATGTTACAATTTTGTCAATAAAGGCCTACTCGTGGAGCGAAACTGAATGCAATTACGGTCGCCGCTCGGCCGCACGAAGTCCGAGAGGCTTGGAAGTAACCTCATCTGAAAGGTGGATTCACAACGATCGAGTGTGTCGAACGTCAGCCCACTAGCCCAAACTTAAGGGTTCAAAAGTTCTGCCGAAATCACATAGGTCGTCATGTTACAATTTTGTCAATAAAGGCCTACTCCTGGAGCGAAACTGAATGCAATTACGGTCGCCGCTCGGCCGCACGAAGTCCGAGAGGCTTGGAAGTAACCTCATCTGAAAGTAGGATTCACAACGATCGAGTGTGTCGAACGTCAGCCCACTAGCTCAAACTTAAGGTTTCAAAAGTTCTGCCGAAATCACAAAGGTCGTCATTTTACAATTTAGTCAATAAAGGCCTACTACTGGAGCGAAACGGAATGCTTCGACGCTCGTGTTTCGGCCGCACGACCTCCGAGAGGCTTGGAAGAGACCTCATCTGAAAGGTGGATTCACAACGATCAAGAGTGTCGAACGTCAGCCCACTAGCTCAAACTTAAGTGTTCAAAAGTTCTGCCGAAATCACATAGGTCGTCATGTTACAATTTAGTCAATAAAGTCCTACTCCTGGAGCGAAACTGAATGCAATTACGGTCGCCGCTCGGCCGCACGAAGTCCAAGAGGCTTGGAAGTGACCTCATCTGAAAGTAAGATTCACAACGATCGAGTGTGTCGAACGTCAGCCCACTAGCTCAAACTTAAGGGTTCAAAAGTTCTGCCGAAATCACAAAGGTCGTCATTTTACAATTTAGTCAATAAAGGCCTACTCCTGGAGCGAAACTGAATGCAATTACGGTCGCCGCTCGGCCGCACGAAGTCCGAGAGGCTTGGAAGTGACCTCATCTGAAAGTAGGATTCACAATGATCGAGTGTGTCGAACGTCAGCCCACTAGCTCAAACTTAAGGGTTCAAAAGTTCTGCCGAAATCACATTGGTCGTCATGTTACAATTTAGTCAATAAAGGCCTACTCCTGGAGCGAAACTGAATGTTTTGACGGTCGCCTCTCGGCCGCACGAAGTCCGAGAGGCTTGGAAGAGACCTCATCTGAAAGGTGGATTCACAACGATCGAGTGTGTCGAATGTCAGCCTACTAGCTCAAACGTAAGTGTTCAAAAGTTCTGCCGAAATCACATCAGTCGTCATGTTACAATTTAGTCAATAAAGTCCTACTACTGTAGCGAAACTGAATGCTTTGACGGTCGCCTCTCGGCCGCACGAAGTCCGAGAGGCTTGGAAGAGACCTCATCTGAAAGGTGGATTCACAACGATCGAGTGTGTCGAACGTCAGCCCACTAGCTCTAACTTAAGGGTTCAAAAGTTCTGCCGAAATCACATAGGTCGTCATGTTACAATTTAGTCAATAAAGGCCTACTCCTGGAGCGAAACTGAATGCTTTGACAGTCGCTGCTCGGACGCACGAAGTCCGAGAGGCTTGGAAGAGACCTCATCTCAAAGGTGGATACAGAACGATCGAGTGTGTCGAACGTCAGCCCACTAGCTCAAACTTAAGGTTTCAAAAGTTCTGCCGAAATCACAAAGGTCGTCATTTTACAATTTAGTCAATAAAGGCCTACTACTGGAGCGAAACGGAATGCTTCGACGCTCGTGTTTCGGCCGCACGACCTCCGAGAGGCTTGGAAGAGACCTCATCTGAAAGGTGGATTCACAACGATCAAGAGTGTCGAACGTCAGCCCACTAGCTCAAACTTAAGGGTTCAAAAGTTCTGCCGAAATCACATAGGTCGTCATGTTACAATTTTGTCAATAAAGGCCTACTCGTGGAGCGAAACTGAATGCAATTACGGTCGCCGCTCGGCCGCACGAAGTCCGAGAGGATTGGAAGTAACCTCATCTGAAAGGTGGATTCACAACGATCGAGTGTGTCGAACGTCAGCCCACTAGCCCAAACTTAAGGGTTCAAAAGTTCTGCCGAAATCACATAGGTCGTCATGTTACAATTTTGTCAATAAAGGCCTACTCCTGGAGCGAAACTGAATGCAATTACGGTCGCCGCTCGGCCGCACGAAGTCCGAGAGGCTTGGAAGTAACCTCATCTGAAAGTAGGATTCACAACGATCGAGTGTGTCGAACGTCAGCCCACTAGCTCAAACTTAAGTGTTCAAAAGTTCTGCCGAAATCACATAGGTCGTCATGTTACAATTTAGTCAATAAAGTCCTACTCCTGGAGCGAAACTGAATGCAATTACGGTCGCCGCTCGGCCGCACGAAGTCCAAGAGGCTTGGAAGTGACCTCATCTGAAAGTAAGATTCACAACGATCGAGTGTGTCGAACGTCAGCCCACTAGCTCAAACTTAAGGGTTCAAAAGTTCTGCCGAAATCACAAAGGTCGTCATTTTACAATTTAGTCAATAAAGGCCTACTCCTTGAGCGAAACTGAATGCTTTGACGGTCGCCTCTCGGCCGCACGAAGTCCGAGAGGCTTGGAAGAGACCTCATCTGAAAGGTGGATTCACAACGATCGAGTGTCTCGAATGTCAGCCTACTAGCTCAAACTTAAGTGTTCAAAAGTTCTGCCGAAATCACATAGGTAGTCATGTTACAATTTAGTCAATAAAGTCCTACTACTGGAGCGAAACTGAATGCTTTGACGGTCGCCTCTCGTCCGCACGAAGTCCGAGAGGCTTGGAAGAGACCTCATCTGAAAGGTGGATTCACAACGATCGAGTTTGTCGAATGTCAGCCTACTAGCTCAAACGTAAGTGTTCAAAAGTTCTGCCGAAATCACATAGGTCGTCATGTTACAATTTTGTCAATAAAGTCCTACTCCTGGAGCGAAACTGAATGCAATTACGGTCGCCGCTCGGCCGCACGAAGTCCGAGAGGCTTGGAAGTGACCTCATCTGAAAGGTGGATTCACAACGATCGAGTGTGTCGAACGTCAGCCCACTAGCCCAAACTTAAGGGTTCAAAAGTTCTGCCGAAATCACATAGGTCGTCATGTTACAATTTTGTCAATAAAGGCCTACTCCTGGAGCGAAACTGAATGCAATTACGGTCGCCGCTCGGCCGCACGAAGTCCGAGAGGCTTGGAAGTAACCTCATCTGAAAGTAGGATTCACAACGATCGAGTGTGTCGAACGTCAGCCCACTAGCTCAAACTTAAGGTTTCAAAAGTTCTGCCGAAATCACAAAGGTCGTCATTTTACAATTTAGTCAATAAAGGCCTACTACTGGAGCGAAACGGAATGCTTCGACGCTCGTGTTTCGGCCGCACGACCTCCGAGAGGCTTGGAAGAGACCTCATCTGAAAGGTGGATTCACAACGATCAAGAGTGTCGAACGTCAGCCCACTAGCTCAAACTTAAGTGTTCAAAAGTTCTGCCGAAATCACATAGGTCGTCATGTTACAATTTAGTCAATAAAGTCCTACTCCTGGAGCGAAACTGAATGCAATTACGGTCGCCGCTCGGCCGCACGAAGTCCAAGAGGCTTGGAAGTGACCTCATCTGAAAGTAAGATTCACAACGATCGAGTGTGTCGAACGTCAGCCCACTAGCTCAAACTTAAGGGTTCAAAAGTTCTGCCGAAATCACAAAGGTCGTCATTTTACAATTTAGTCAATAAAGGCCTACTCCTGGAGCGAAACTGAATGCAATTACGGTCGCCGCTCGGCCGCACGAAGTCCGAGAGGCTTGGAAGTGACCTCATCTGAAAGTAGGATTCACAATGATCGAGTGTGTCGAACGTCAGCCCACTAGCTCAAACTTAAGGGTTCAAAAGTTCTGCCGAAATCACATTGGTCGTCATGTTACAATTTAGTCAATAAAGGCCTACTCCTGGAGCGAAACTGAATGTTTTGACGGTCGCCTCTCGGCCGCACGAAGTCCGAGAGGCTTGGAAGAGACCTCATCTGAAAGGTGGATTCACAACGATCGAGTGTGTCGAATGTCAGCCTACTAGCTCAAACGTAAGTGTTCAAAAGTTCTGCCGAAATCACATCAGTCGTCATGTTACAATTTAGTCAATAAAGTCCTACTACTGTAGCGAAACTGAATGCTTTGACGGTCGCCTCTCGGCCGCACGAAGTCCGAGAGGCTTGGAAGAGACCTCATCTGAAAGGTGGATTCACAACGATCGAGTGTGTCGAACGTCAGCCCACTAGCTCTAACTTAAGGGTTCAAAAGTTCTGCCGAAATCACATAGGTCGTCATGTTACAATTTAGTCAATAAAGGCCTACTCCTGGAGCGAAACTGAATGCTTTGACAGTCGCTGCTCGGACGCACGAAGTCCGAGAGGCTTGGAAGAGACCTCATCTCAAAGGTGGATACAGAACGATCGAGTGTGTCGAACGTCAGCCCACTAGCTCAAACTTAAGGTTTCAAAAGTTCTGCCGAAATCACAAAGGTCGTCATTTTACAATTTAGTCAATAAAGGCCTACTACTGGAGCGAAACGGAATGCTTCGACGCTCGTGTTTCGGCCGCACGACCTCCGAGAGGCTTGGAAGAGACCTCATCTGAAAGGTGGATTCACAACGATCAAGAGTGTCGAACGTCAGCCCACTAGCTCAAACTTAAGGGTTCAAAAGTTCTGCCGAAATCACATAGGTCGTCATGTTACAATTTTGTCAATAAAGGCCTACTCGTGGAGCGAAACTGAATGCAATTACGGTCGCCGCTCGGCCGCACGAAGTCCGAGAGGATTGGAAGTAACCTCATCTGAAAGGTGGATTCACAACGATCGAGTGTGTCGAACGTCAGCCCACTAGCCCAAACTTAAGGGTTCAAAAGTTCTGCCGAAATCACATAGGTCGTCATGTTACAATTTTGTCAATAAAGGCCTACTCCTGGAGCGAAACTGAATGCAATTACGGTCGCCGCTCGGCCGCACGAAGTCCGAGAGGCTTGGAAGTAACCTCATCTGAAAGTAGGATTCACAACGATCGAGTGTGTCGAACGTCAGCCCACTAGCTCAAACTTAAGTGTTCAAAAGTTCTGCCGAAATCACATAGGTCGTCATGTTACAATTTAGTCAATAAAGTCCTACTCCTGGAGCGAAACTGAATGCAATTACGGTCGCCGCTCGGCCGCACGAAGTCCAAGAGGCTTGGAAGTGACCTCATCTGAAAGTAAGATTCACAACGATCGAGTGTGTCGAACGTCAGCCCACTAGCTCAAACTTAAGGGTTCAAAAGTTCTGCCGAAATCACAAAGGTCGTCATTTTACAATTTAGTCAATAAAGGCCTACTCCTTGAGCGAAACTGAATGCTTTGACGGTCGCCTCTCGGCCGCACGAAGTCCGAGAGGCTTGGAAGAGACCTCATCTGAAAGGTGGATTCACAACGATCGAGTGTCTCGAATGTCAGCCTACTAGCTCAAACTTAAGTGTTCAAAAGTTCTGCCGAAATCACATAGGTAGTCATGTTACAATTTAGTCAATAAAGTCCTACTACTGGAGCGAAACTGAATGCTTTGACGGTCGCCTCTCGTCCGCACGAAGTCCGAGAGGCTTGGAAGAGACCTCATCTGAAAGGTGGATTCACAACGATCGAGTTTGTCGAATGTCAGCCTACTAGCTCAAACGTAAGTGTTCAAAAGTTCTGCCGAAATCACATAGGTCGTCATGTTACAATTTTGTCAATAAAGTCCTACTCCTGGAGCGAAACTGAATGCAATTACGGTCGCCGCTCGGCCGCACGAAGTCCGAGAGGCTTGGAAGTGACCTCATCTGAAAGGTGGATTCACAACGATCGAGTGTGTCGAATGTCAGCCTACTAGCTCAAACGTAAGTGTTCAAAAGTTCTGCCGAAATCACATCAGTCGTCATGTTACAATTTAGTCAATAAAGTCCTACTACTGTAGCGAAACTGAATGCTTTGACGGTCGCCTCTCGGCCGCACGAAGTCCGAGAGGCTTGGAAGAGACCTCATCTGAAAGGTGGATTCACAACGATCGAGTGTGTCGAACGTCAGCCCACTAGCTCTAACTTAAGGGTTCAAAAGTTCTGCCGAAATCACATAGGTCGTCATGTTACAATTTAGTCAATAAAGGCCTACTCCTGGAGCGAAACTGAATGCTTTGACAGTCGCTGCTCGGACGCACGAAGTCCGAGAGGCTTGGAAGAGACCTCATCTCAAAGGTGGATACAGAACGATCGAGTGTGTCGAACGTCAGCCCACTAGCTCAAACTTAAGGTTTCAAAAGTTCTGCCGAAATCACAAAGGTCGTCATTTTACAATTTAGTCAATAAAGGCCTACTACTGGAGCGAAACGGAATGCTTCGACGCTCGTGTTTCGGCCGCACGACCTCCGAGAGGCTTGGAAGAGACCTCATCTGAAAGGTGGATTCACAACGATCAAGAGTGTCGAACGTCAGCCCACTAGCTCAAACTTAAGGGTTCAAAAGTTCTGCCGAAATCACATAGGTCGTCATGTTACAATTTTGTCAATAAAGGCCTACTCGTGGAGCGAAACTGAATGCAATTACGGTCGCCGCTCGGCCGCACGAAGTCCGAGAGGCTTGGAAGTAACCTCATCTGAAAGGTGGATTCACAACGATCGAGTGTGTCGAACGTCAGCCCACTAGCCCAAACTTAAGGGTTCAAAAGTTCTGCCGAAATCACATAGGTCGTCATGTTACAATTTTGTCAATAAAGGCCTACTCCTGGAGCGAAACTGAATGCAATTACGGTCGCCGCTCGGCCGCACGAAGTCCGAGAGGCTTGGAAGTAACCTCATCTGAAAGTAGGATTCACAACGATCGAGTGTGTCGAACGTCAGCCCACTAGCTCAAACTTAAGTGTTCAAAAGTTCTGCCGAAATCACATAGGTCGTCATGTTACAATTTAGTCAATAAAGTCCTACTCCTGGAGCGAAACTGAATGCAATTACGGTCGCCGCTCGGCCGCACGAAGTCCAAGAGGCTTGGAAGTGACCTCATCTGAAAGTAAGATTCACAACGATCGAGTGTGTCGAACGTCAGCCCACTAGCTCAAACTTAAGGGTTCAAAAGTTCTGCCGAAATCACAAAGGTCGTCATTTTACAATTTAGTCAATAAAGGCCTACTCCTTGAGCGAAACTGAATGCTTTGACGGTCGCCTCTCGGCCGCACGAAGTCCGAGAGGCTTGGAAGAGACCTCATCTGAAAGGTGGATTCACAACGATCGAGTGTCTCGAATGTCAGCCTACTAGCTCAAACTTAAGTGTTCAAAAGTTCTGCCGAAATCACATAGGTAGTCATGTTACAATTTAGTCAATAAAGTCCTACTACTGGAGCGAAACTGAATGCTTTGACGGTCGCCTCTCGTCCGCACGAAGTCCGAGAGGCTTGGAAGAGACCTCATCTGAAAGGTGGATTCACAACGATCGAGTTTGTCGAATGTCAGCCTACTAGCTCAAACGTAAGTGTTCAAAAGTTCTGCCGAAATCACATAGGTCGTCATGTTACAATTTTGTCAATAAAGTCCTACTCCTGGAGCGAAACTGAATGCAATTACGGTCGCCGCTCGGCCGCACGAAGTCCGAGAGGCTTGGAAGTGACCTCATCCGAAAATAGGATTCACAACGATCGAGTGTGTCGAACGTCAGCCCAGTAGCTCAAACTTAAGGGTTCAAAAGTTCTGCCGAAATCACATTGGTCGTCATGTTACAATTTAGTCAATAAAGGCCTACTCCTGGAGCGAAACTGAATGCTTTGAAGGTCGCCGCTCGGCCGCACGAAGTCCGAGAGGCTTGGAAGTAACCTCATCTGAAAGTAGGATTCACAACGATCGAGTGTGTCGAACGTCAGCCCACTAGCTCTAACTTAAGGGTTCAAAAGTTCTGCCGAAATCACATAGGTCGTCATGTTACAATTTAGTCAATAAAGGCCTACTCCTGGAGCGAAACTGAATGCTTTGACAGTCGCTGCTCGGACGCACGAAGTCCGAGAGGCTTGGAAGAGACCTCATCTCAAAGGTGGATACAGAACGATCGAGTGTGTCGAACGTCAGCCCACTAGCTCAAACTTAAGGTTTCAAAAGTTCTGCCGAAATCACAAAGGTCGTCATTTTACAATTTAGTCAATAAAGGCCTACTACTGGAGCGAAACGGAATGCTTCGACGCTCGTGTTTCGGCCGCACGACCTCCGAGAGGCTTGGAAGAGACCTCATCTGAAAGGTGGATTCACAACGATCAAGAGTGTCGAACGTCAGCCCACTAGCTCAAACTTAAGGGTTCAAAAGTTCTGCCGAAATCACATAGGTCGTCATGTTACAATTTTGTCAATAAAGGCCTACTCGTGGAGCGAAACTGAATGCAATTACGGTCGCCGCTCGGCCGCACGAAGTCCGAGAGGCTTGGAAGTAACCTCATCTGAAAGGTGGATTCACAACGATCGAGTGTGTCGAACGTCAGCCCACTAGCCCAAACTTAAGGGTTCAAAAGTTCTGCCGAAATCACATAGGTCGTCATGTTACAATTTTGTCAATAAAGGCCTACTCCTGGAGCGAAACTGAATGCAATTACGGTCGCCGCTCGGCCGCACGAAGTCCGAGAGGCTTGGAAGTAACCTCATCTGAAAGTAGGATTCACAACGATCGAGTGTGTCGAACGTCAGCCCACTAGCTCAAACTTAAGTGTTCAAAAGTTCTGCCGAAATCACATAGGTCGTCATGTTACAATTTAGTCAATAAAGTCCTACTCCTGGAGCGAAACTGAATGCAATTACGGTCGCCGCTCGGCCGCACGAAGTCCAAGAGGCTTGGAAGTGACCTCATCTGAAAGTAAGATTCACAACGATCGAGTGTGTCGAACGTCAGCCCACTAGCTCAAACTTAAGGGTTCAAAAGTTCTGCCGAAATCACAAAGGTCGTCATTTTACAATTTAGTCAATAAAGGCCTACTCCTGGAGCGAAACTGAATGCAATTACGGTCGCCGCTCGGCCGCACGAAGTCCGAGAGGCTTGGAAGTGACCTCATCTGAAAGTAGGATTCACAATGATCGAGTGTGTCGAACGTCAGCCCACTAGCTCAAACTTAAGGGTTCAAAAGTTCTGCCGAAATCACATTGGTCGTCATGTTACAATTTAGTCAATAAAGGCCTACTCCTGGAGCGAAACTGAATGTTTTGACGGTCGCCTCTCGGCCGCACGAAGTCCGAGAGGCTTGGAAGAGACCTCATCTGAAAGGTGGATTCACAACGATCGAGTGTGTCGAATGTCAGCCTACTAGCTCAAACGTAAGTGTTCAAAAGTTCTGCCGAAATCACATCGGTCGTCATGTTACAATTTAGTCAATAAAGTCCTACTACTGTAGCGAAACTGAATGCTTTGACGGTCGCCTCTCGGCCGCACGAAGTCCGAGAGGCTTGGAAGAGACCTCATCTGAAAGGTGGATTCACAACGATCGAGTGTGTCGAACGTCAGCCCACTAGCTCTAACTTAAGGGTTCAAAAGTTCTGCCGAAATCACATAGGTCGTCATGTTACAATTTAGTCAATAAAGGCCTACTCCTGGAGCGAAACTGAATGCTTTGACAGTCGCTGCTCGGACGCACGAAGTCCGAGAGGCTTGGAAGAGACCTCATCTCAAAGGTGGATACAGAACGATCGAGTGTGTCGAACGTCAGCCCACTAGCTCAAACTTAAGGTTTCAAACGTTCTGCCGAAATCACAAAGGTCGTCATTTTACAATTTAGTCAATAAAGGCCTACTACTGGAGCGAAACGGAATGCTTCGACGCTCGTGTTTCGGCCGCACGACCTCCGAGAGGCTTGGAAGAGACCTCATCTGAAAGGTGGATTCACAACGATCAAGAGTGTCGAACGTCAGCCCACTAGCTCAAACTTAAGTGTTCAAAAGTTCTGCCGAAATCACATAGGTCGTCATGTTACAATTTAGTCAATAAAGTCCTACTCCTGGAGCGAAACTGAATGCAATTACGGTCGCCGCTCGGCCGCACGAAGTCCAAGAGGCTTGGAAGTGACCTCATCTGAAAGTAAGATTCACAACGATCGAGTGTGTCGAACGTCAGCCCACTAGCTCAAACTTAAGGGTTCAAAAGTTCTGCCGAAATCACAAAGGTCGTCATTTTACAATTTAGTCAATAAAGGCCTACTCCTGGAGCGAAACTGAATGCAATTACGGTCGCCGCTCGGCCGCACGAAGTCCGAGAGGCTTGGAAGTGACCTCATCTGAAAGTAGGATTCACAATGATCGAGTGTGTCGAACGTCAGCCCACTAGCTCAAACTTAAGGGTTCAAAAGTTCTGCCGAAATCACATTGGTCGTCATGTTACAATTTAGTCAATAAAGGCCTACTCCTGGAGCGAAACTGAATGTTTTGACGGTCGCCTCTCGGCCGCACGAAGTCCGAGAGGCTTGGAAGAGACCTCATCTGAAAGGTGGATTCACAACGATCGACTGTGTCGAATGTCAGCCTACTAGCTCAAACGTAAGTGTTCAAAAGTTCTGCCGAAATCACATCGGTCGTCATGTTACAATTTAGTCAATAAAGTCCTACTACTGTAGAGAAACTGAATGCTTTGACGGTCGCCTCTCGGCCGCACGAAGTCCGAGAGGCTTGGAAGAGACCTCATCTGAAAGGTGGATTCACAACGATCGAGTGTGTCGAACGTCAGCCCACTAGCTCTAACTTAAGGGTTCAAAAGTTCTGCCGAAATCACATAGGTCGTCATGTTACAATTTGGTCAATAAAGGCCTACTCCTGGAGCGAAACTGAATGCTTTGACAGTCGCTGCTCGGACGCACGAAGTCCGAGAGGCTTGGAAGAGACCTCATCTCAAAGGTGGATACAGAACGATCGAGTGTGTCGAACGTCAGCCCACTAGCTCAAACTTAAGGTTTCAAAAGTTCTGCCGAAATCACAAAGGTCGTCATTTTACAATTTAGTCAATAAAGGCCTACTACTGGAGCGAAACGGAATGCTTCGACGCTCGTGTTTCGGCCGCACGACCTCCGAGAGGCTTGGAAGAGACCTCATCTGAAAGGTGGATTCACAACGATCAAGAGTGTCGAACGTCAGCCCACTAGCTCAAACTTAAGGGTTCAAAAGTTCTGCCGAAATCACATAGGTCGTCATGTTACAATTTTGTCAATAAAGGCCTACTCGTGGAGCGAAACTGAATGCAATTACGGTCGCCGCTCGGCCGCACGAAGTCCGAGAGGCTTGGAAGTAACCTCATCTGAAAGGTGGATTCACAACGATCGAGTGTGTCGAACGTCAGCCCACTAGCCCAAACTTAAGGGTTCAAAAGTTCTGCCGAAATCACATAGGTCGTCATGTTACAATTTTGTCAATAAAGGCCTACTCCTGGAGCGAAACTGAATGCAATTACGGTCGCCGCTCGGCCGCACGAAGTCCGAGAGGCTTGGAAGTAACCTCATCTGAAAGTAGGATTCACAACGATAGAGTGTGTCGAACGTCAGCCCACTAGCTCAAACTTAAGTGTTCAAAAGTTCTGCCGAAATCACATAGGTCGTCATGTTACAATTTAGTCAATAAAGTCCTACTCCTGGAGCGAAACTGAATGCAATTACGGTCGCCGCTCGGAAGCACGAAGTCCAAGAGGCTTGGAAGTGACCTCATCTGAAAGTAAGATTCACAACGATCGAGTGTGTCGAACGTCATCCCACTAGCTCAAACTTAAGGGTTCAAAAGTTCTCCCGAAATCACAAAGGTCGTCATTTTACAATTTAGTCAATAAAGGCCTACTCCTGGAGCGAAACTGAATGCTTTGACGGTCGCCTCTCGGCCGCACGAAGTCCGAGAGGCTTGGAAGAGACCTCATCTGAAAGGTGGATTCACAACGATCGAGTGTCTCGAATGTCAGCCTAGTAGCTCAAACTTAAGTGTTCAAAAGTTCTGCCGAAATCACATAGGTCGTCATGTTACAATTTTGTCAATAAAGTCCTACTCCTGGAGCGAAACTGAATGCAATTACGGTCGCCGCTCGGCCGCACGAAGTCCGAGAGGCTTGGAAGTGACCTCATCCGAAAGTAGGATTCACAACGATCGAGTGTGTCGAACGTCAGCCCAGTAGCTCAAACTTAAGGGTTCAAAAGTTCTGCCGAAATCACATAGGTCGTCATGTTACAATTTTGTCAATAAAGGCCTACTCCTGGAGCGAAACTGAATGCAATTACGGTCGCCGCTCGGCCGCACGAAGTCCGAGAGGCTTGGAAGTGACCTCATCCGAAAGTAGGATTCACAACGATCGAGTGTGTCGAACGTCAGCCCAGTAGCTCAAACTTAAGGGTTCAAAAGTTCTGCCGAAATCACATAGGTCGTCATGTTATAATTTAGTCAATAAAGGCCTACTCCTGGAGCGAAACTGAATGCTTTGACGGTCGCTGCTCGGCCCCACAACCGTCCAGAGACAGGGGGGAGACCTCCCCTGAAAGGTGGATTCACAACAATCGAGTGTGTCGAACGTCAGCCCACTCGCTCAAACTTAAGGGTTCAAAAGTTCTGCCGAAATCACATCGGTCGTCATGTTACAATTTAGTCAATAAAGTCCTACTACCGAAGCGAAACTGAATGCTTTGACGGTCGCCTCTCGGCCGCACGAAGTCAGAGAGGCTTGGAAGAGACCTCATCTGAAAGGTGGATTCACAACGATCGAGTGTGTCGAATGTCAGCCTACTAGCTCAAACTTAAGTGTTCAAAAGTTCTGCCGAAATCACATAGGTAGTCATGTTACAATTTAGTCAATAAAGGCCTACTCCTGGAGCGAAACTGAATGCAATTACGGTCGCCGCTCGGCCGCACGAAGTCCGAGAGGCTTGGAAGTAACGTCATCTGAAAGTAGGATTCACAACGATCGAGTGTGTCGAACGTCAGCCCACTAGCTCAAACTTAAGGGTTCAAAAGTTCTGCCGAAATCACAAAGGTCGTCATTTTACAATTTAGTCAATAAAGGCCTACTCCTGGAGCGAAACTGAATGCAATTACGGTCGCCGCTCGGCCGCACGAAGTCCGAGAGGCTTGGAAGTGACCTCATCCGAAAGTAGGATTCACAACGATCGAGTGTGTCGAACGTCAGCCCAGTAGCTCAAACTTAAGTGTTCAAAAGTTCTGCCGAAATCACATAGGTCGTCATGTTACAATTTAGTCAATAAAGTCCTACTCCTGGAGCGAAACTGAATGCAATTACGGTCGCCGCTCGGCCGCACGAAGTCCAAGAGGCTTGGAAGTGACCTCATCTGAAAGTAAGATTCACAACGATCGAGTGTGTCGAACGTCATCCCACTAGCTCAAACTTAAGGGTTCAAAAGTTCTCCCGAAATCACAAAGGTCGTCATTTTACAATTTAGTCAATAAAGGCCTACTCCTGGAGCGAAACTGAATGCTTTGACGGTCGCCTCTCGGCCGCACGAAGTCCGAGAGGCTTGGAAGAGACCTCATCTGAAAGGTGGATTCACAACGATCGAGTGTCTCGAATGTCAGCCTAGTAGCTCAAACTTAAGTGTTCAAAAGTTCTGCCGAAATCACATAGGTCGTCATGTTACAATTTTGTCAATAAAGTCCTACTCCTGGAGCGAAACTGAATGCAATTACGGTCGCCGCTCGGCCGCACGAAGTCCGAGAGGCTTGGAAGTGACCTCATCCGAAAGTAGGATTCACAACGATCGAGTGTGTCGAACGTCAGCCCAGTAGCTCAAACTTAAGGGTTCAAAAGTTCTGCCGAAATCACATAGGTCGTCATGTTACAATTTTGTCAATAAAGGCCTACTCCTGGAGCGAAACTGAATGCAATTACGGTCGCCGCTCGGCCGCACGAAGTCCGAGAGGCTTGGAAGTGACCTCATCCGAAAGTAGGATTCACAACGATCGAGTGTGTCGAACGTCAGCCCAGTAGCTCAAACTTAAGGGTTCAAAAGTTCTGCCGAAATCACATAGGTCGTCATGTTATAATTTAGTCAATAAAGGCCTACTCCTGGAGCGAAACTGAATGCTTTGACGGTCGCTGCTCGGCCCCACAACCGTCCAGAGACAGGGGGGAGACCTCCCCTGAAAGGTGGATTCACAACAATCGAGTGTGTCGAACGTCAGCCCACTCGCTCAAACTTAAGGGTTCAAAAGTTCTGCCGAAATCACATCGGTCGTCATGTTACAATTTAGTCAATAAAGTCCTACTACCGAAGCGAAACTGAATGCTTTGACGGTCGCCTCTCGGCCGCACGAAGTCAGAGAGGCTTGGAAGAGACCTCATCTGAAAGGTGGATTCACAACGATCGAGTGTGTCGAATGTCAGCCTACTAGCTCAAACTTAAGTGTTCAAAAGTTCTGCCGAAATCACATAGGTAGTCATGTTACAATTTAGTCAATAAAGGCCTACTCCTGGAGCGAAACTGAATGCAATTACGGTCGCCGCTCGGCCGCACGAAGTCCGAGAGGCTTGGAAGTAACGTCATCTGAAAGTAGGATTCACAACGATCGAGTGTGTCGAACGTCAGCCCACTAGCTCAAACTTAAGGGTTCAAAAGTTCTGCCGAAATCACAAAGGTCGTCATTTTACAATTTAGTCAATAAAGGCCTACTCCTGGAGCGAAACTGAATGCAATTACGGTCGCCGCTCGGCCGCACGAAGTCCGAGAGGCTTGGAAGTGACCTCATCCGAAAGTAGGATTCACAACGATCGAGTGTGTCGAACGTCAGCCCAGTAGCTCAAACTTAAGGGTTCAAAAGTTCTGCCGAAATCACATTGGTCGTCATGTTACAATTTAGTCAATAAAGGCCTACTCCTGGAGCGAAACTGAATGCTTTGAAGGTCGCCGCTCGGCCGCACGAAGTCCGAGAGGCTTGGAAGAGACCTCATCTGAAAGGTGGATTCACAACGATCGAGTGTGTCGAATGTCAGCCTACTAGCTCAAACCTAAGTGTTCAAAAGTTCTGCCGAAGTCACATAGGTCGTCATGTTACAATTTAGTCAATAAAGTCCTACTACTGGAGCGAAACTGAATGCTTTGACGGTCGCCTCTTGTCCGCACCAAGTCCGAGACGCTTGAAAGAGACCTCATCTGAAAGGTGGATTCACAACGATCGAGTGTGTCGAATGTCAGCCTACTAGCTCAAACGTAAGTGTTCAAAAGTTCTGCCGAAATCACATCGGTCGTCATATTACAATTTAGTCAATAAAGTCCTACTACTGTAGCGAAACTGAATGCTTTGACGGTCGCCTCTCGGCCGCACGAAGTCCGAGAGGCTTGGAAGAGACCTCATCTGAAAGGTGGATTCACAACGATCGAGTGTGTCGAACGTCAGCCCACTAGCTCTAACTTAACGTTCAAAAGTTCTGCCGAAATCACATAGGTCGTCATGTTACAATTTAGTCAATAACTGCCTACTCCTGGAGCGAAACTGAATGCTTTGACAGTCGCTGCTCGGACGCACGAAGTCCGAGAGGCTTGGAAGAGACCTCATCTGAAAGGTGGATACAGAACGATCGAGTGTGTCGAACGTCAGCCCACTAGCTCAAACTTAAGGGTTCAAAAGTTCTGCCGAAATCACATAGGTCGTCATTTTACAATTTAGTCAATAAAGGCCTACTCCTGGAGCGAAACTGAATGCTTTGACGGTCGCTGCTCGGCCCCACAACCGTCCAGAGACAGGGGGGAGACCTCCCCTGAAAGGTGGATACACAACAATCGAGTGTGTCAAACGTCAGCCCACTCGCTCAAACTTAAGGGTTCAAAAGTTCTGCCGAAAACACATCGGTCGTCATGTTACAATTTAGTCAATAAAGTCCTACTACTGAAGCGAAACTGAATGCTTTGACGGTCGCCTCTCGGCCGCACGAAGTCCGAGAGGCTTGGAAGAGACCTCATCTGAAAGGTGGATTCACAACGATCGAGTGTGTCGAACGTCAGCCCACTAGCTCAAACTTAAGGGTTCAAAGTTCTGCCGAAATCACAAAGGTCATCATTTTACAATTTAGTCAATAAAGGCCTACTACTGGAGCGAAACGGAATGCTTCGACGCTCGTGTTTCGGCCGCACGACCTCCGAGAGGCTTGGAAGAGACCTCATCTGAAAGGTGGATTCACAACGATCAAGAGTGTCGAACGTCAGCCCACTAGCTCAAACTTAAGGGTTCAAAAGTTTTGCCGAAATCACATTTGTCGTCGTGTTACAATTTAGTCAATAAAGGCCTACTCCTGGAGCGAAACTAAATGCTTTGAAGGTCGCCGCTCGGCCGCACGAAGTCCGAGAGGCTTGGAAGAGACCTCATCTGAAAGGTGGATTCACAACGATCGAGTGTGTCGAATGTCAGCCTACTAGCTCAAACTTAAGTGTTCAAAAGTTCTGCCGAAGTCACATAGGTCGTCATGTTACAATTTAGTCAATAAAGGCCTACTCCTTGAGCGAAACTGAATGCTTCGACAGTCGCTGCTCGGACGCACGAAGTGCGAGAGGCTTGGAAGAGACCTCATCTGAAAGGTGGATACAGAACGATCGAGTGTGTTGAACGTCAGCCCACTTTCTCAAACTTAAGGGTTCAAAAGTTCTGCCGAAATCACAAAGGTCGTCATTTTACAATTTAGTCAATAAAGGCCTACTACTGGAGCGAAACGGAATGCTTCGACGCTCGTGTTTCGGCCGCACGACCTCCGAGAGGCTTGGAAGAGACCTCATCTGAAAGGTGGATTCACAACGATCGAGTGTGTCGAATGTCAGCCTACTAGCTCAAACTTAAGTGTTCAAAAGTTCTGCCGAAATCACATAGGTCGTCATGTTATAATTTAGTCAATAAAGGCCTACTCCTGGAGCGAAACTGAATGCTTTGACGGTCGCTGCTCGGCCCCACAACCGTCCAGAGACAGGGGGGAGACCTCCCCTGAAAGGTGGATTCACAACAATCGAGTGTGTCGAACGTCAGCCCACTCGCTCAAACTTAAGGGTTCAAAAGTTCTGCCGAAATCACATCGGTCGTCATGTTACAATTTAGTCAATAAAGTCCTACTACCGAAGCGAAACTGAATGCTTTGACGGTCGCCTCTCGGCCGCACGAAGTCAGAGAGGCTTGGAAGAGACCTCATCTGAAAGGTGGATTCACAACGATCGAGTGTGTCGAATGTCAGCCTACTAGCTCAAACTTAAGTGTTCAAAAGTTCTGCCGAAATCACATAGGTAGTCATGTTACAATTTAGTCAATAAAGTCCTACTACTGGAGCGAAACTGAATGCTTTGACGGTCGCCTCTCGTCCGCACGAAGTCCGAGAGGCTTGGAAGAGACCTCATCTGAAAGGTGGATTCACAACGATCGAGTGTGTCGAATGTCAGCCTACTAGCTCAAACGTAAGTGTTCAAAAGTTCTGCCGAAATCCCATAGGTCGTCATGTTACAATTTAGTCAATAAAGGCCTACTCCTGGAGCGAAACTGAATGCTTTGACGGTCGCTGCTCGGCCCCACAACCGTCCAGAGACATGGGGGAGACCTCCCCTGAAAGGTGGATTCACAACCATCGAGTGTGTCGAACGTCAGCCCACTCGCTCAAACTTAAGGGTTCAAAAGTTCTGCCGAAATCACAAAGGTCGTCATTTTACAATTTAGTCAATAAAGGCCTACTACTGGAGCGAAACTGAATGCTTTAACAGTCGCTGCTCGGACGCACGAAGTCCGAGAGGCTTGGAAGAGACCTCATCTGAAAGGTGGATTCACAACGATCGAGTGTGTCGAACGTCAGCCCACTAGCTCAAACTTAAGGGTTCAAAAGTTCTGCCGAAATCACATAGGTCGTCATGTTACAATTTTGTCAATAAAGGGCTACTCCTGGAGCGAAACTGAATGCTTTGACGGTCGCCTCTCGTCCGCACGAAGTCCGAGAGGCTTGGAAGAGACCTCATCTGAAAGGTGGATTCACAACGATCGAGTGTGTCGAATGTCAGCCTACTAGCTCAAACGTAAGTGTTCAAAAGTTCTGCCGAAATCACATAGGTCGTCATGTTACAATTTTGTCAATAAAGGCCTACTCCTAAAGCGAAACTGAATGCAATTACGGTCGCCGCTCGGCCGCACGAAGTCCGAGAGGCTTGGAAGTGACCTCATCTGAAAGTAGGATTCACAATGATCGAGTGTGTCGAACGTCAGCCCACTAGCTCAAACTTAAGGGTTCAAAAGTTCTGCCGAAATCACATTGGTCGTCATGTTACAATTTAGTCAATAAGGGCCTACTCCTGGAGCGAAACTGAATGCTTTGAAGGTCGCCGCTCGGCCGCACGAAGTCCGAGAGGCTTGGAAGAGACCTCATCTGAAAGGTGGATTCACAACGATCGAGTGTGTCGAATGTCAGCCCACTAGCTGAAACGAAAGTGTTCAAAACTTCTGCCGAAATCACATCGGTCGTCATGTTACAATTTAGTCAATAAAGTCCTACTACTGAAGCGAAACTGAATGCTTTGACGGTCGCTTCTCGGCCGCACGAAGTCCGAGAGGCTTGGAAGAGACCTCATCTGAAAGGTGGATTCACAACCATCGAGTGTGTCGAACGTCAGCCCACTCGCTCAAACTTAAGGGTTCAAAAGTTCTGCCGAAATCACATAGGTCGTCATGTTACAATTTTGTCAATAAAGGCCTACTCCTGGAGCGAAACTGAATGCTTTGACGGTCGCCTCTCTTCTGCACGAAGTCCGAGAGGCTTGGAAGAGACCTCATCTGAAAGGTGGATTCACAACGATCGAGTGTGTCGAATGTCAGCCTACTAGCTCAAACGTAAGTGTTCAAAAGTTCTGCCGAAATCACATAGGTCGTCATGTTACAATTTTGTCAATAAAGGCCTACTCCTAAAGCGAAACTGAATGCAATTACGGTCGCCGCTCGGCCGCACGAAGTCCGAGAGGCTTGGAAGTGACCTCATCTGAAAGTAGGATTCACAATGATCGAGTGTGTCGAACGTCAGCCCACTAGCTCAAACTTAAGGGTTCAAAAGTTCTGCCGAAATCATATTGGTCGTCATGTTACAATTTAGTCAATAAAGGCCTACTCCTGGAGCGAAACTGAATGCTTTGAAGGTCGCCGCTCGGCCGCACAAAGTCCGAGAGGCTTGGAAGAGACCTCATCTGAAAGGTGGATTCACAACGATCGAGTGTGTCGAATGTCAGCCCACTAGCTCAAACGAAAGTGTTCAAAACTTCTGCCGAAATCACATCGGTCGTCATGTTACAATTTAGTCAATAAAGTCCTACTACTGAAGCGAAACTGAATGCTTTGACGGTCGCCTCTCGGCCGCACGAAGTCCGAGAGGCTTGGAAGAGACCTCATCTGAAAGGTGGATTCACAACGATCGATTGTGTCGAACGTCAGCCCACTAGCTCTAATTTAAGGGTTCAAAAGTTCTGCCGAAATCACATAGGTCGTCATGTTACAATTTAGTCAATAAAGGCCTACTCCTGGAGCGAAACTGAATGCTTTGACAGTCGCTGCTCGGACGCACGAAGTCCGAGAGGCTTGGAAGAGACCTCATCTGAAAGGTGGATACAGAATGCTTTGACGGTCGCTCCTCGGCCCCACACCGTCCAGAGACAGGGGGGAGACCTCCCCTGAAAGGTGGATTCACAACGATGGAGTGTGTCGAATGTCAGCCTACTAGCTCAAACTTAAGTGTTCAAAAGTTCTGCCGAAATCACATAGGTCGTCATGTTACAATTTAGTCAATAAAGTCCTACTACTGGAGCGAAACTGAATGCTTTGACGGTCGCCTCTCGTCCGCACGAAGTCCGAGAGGCTTGGAAGAGACCTCATCTGAAAGGTGGATTCACAACGATCGAGTGTGTCGAACGTCAGCCTACTAGCTGAAACGTAAGTGTTCAAAAGTTCTGCCGAAATCACATAGGTCGTCATGTTACAATTTAGTCAATAAAGTCCTACTCCTGGAGCGAAAGCGAATGCTTTGACGGTCGCCTCTCGGCCGCACGAAGTCCGAGAGGCTTGGAAGAGACCTCATCTGAAAGTAGGATTCACAATGATCGAGTGTGTCGAACGTCAGCCCACTAGCTCAAACTTAAGGGTTCAAAAGTTCTGCCGAAATCATATTGGTCGTCATGTTACAATTTAGTCAATAAAGGCCTACTCCTGGAGCGAAACTGAATGCTTTGAAGGTCGCCGCTCGGCCGCACGAAGTCCGAGAGGCTTGGAAGAGACCTCATCTGAAAGGTGGATTCACAACGATCGATTGTGTCGAACGTCAGCCCACTAGCTCTAATTTAAGGGTTCAAAAGTTCTGCCGAAATCACATAGGTCGTCATGTTACAATTTAGTCAATAAAGGCCTACTCCTGGAGCGAAACTGAATGCTTTGACAGTCGCTGCTCGGACGCACGAAGTCCGAGAGGCTTGGAAGAGACCTCATCTGAAAGGTGGATACAGAATGCTTTGACGGTCGCTCCTCGGCCCCACAACCGTCCAGAGACAGGGGGGAGACCTCCCCTGAAAGGTGGATTCACAACGATCGAGTGTGTCGAATGTCAGCCTACTAGCTCAAACTTAAGTGTTCAAAAGTTCTGCCGAAATCACATAGGTCGTCATGTTACAATTTAGTCAATAAAGTCCTACTACTGGAGCGAAACTGAATGCTTTGACGGTCGCCTCTCGTCCGCACGAAGTCCGAGAGGCTTGGAAGAGACCTCATCTGAAAGGTGGATTCACAACGATCGAGTGTGTCGAACGTCAGCCTACTAGCTGAAACGTAAGTGTTCAAAAGTTCTGCCGAAATCACATAGGTCGTCATGTTACAATTTAGTCAATAAAGTCCTACTACTGGAGCGAAAGCGAATGCTTTGACGGTCGCCTCTCGGCCGCACGAAGTCCGAGAGGCTTGGAAGAGACCTCATCTGAAAGGTGGATTCACAACGATCGAGTATGTCGAATGTCAGCCTACTAGCTCAAACTTAAGTGTTCAAAAGTTCTGCCGAAATCACATTGGTCGTCATTTTACAATTTAGTAAATAAAGGCCTACTACTGGAGCGAAACGGAATGCTTCGACGCACGTGTTTTGGCCGCACGACCTCCGAGAGGCTTGGAAGAGACCTCATCTGAAAGGTGGATTCACAACGATCGAGTGTGTCGAATGTCAGCCTACTAGCTCAAACGTAAGTGTTCAAAAGTTCTGCCGAAATCACATAGGTCGTCATGTTACAATTTAGTCAATAAAGTCCTACTACTGGAGCGAAAGCGAATGCTTTGACGCTCGCCTCTCGGCCGCACGAAGTCCGAGAGGCTTGGAAGAGACCTCATCTGAAAGGTGGATTCACAACGATCGAGTGTGTCGAATGTCAGCCTACTAGCTCAAACTTAAGTGTTCAAAAGTTCTGCCGAAATCACATAGGTCGTCATGTTATAATTTAGTCAATAAAGGCCTACTCCTGGAGCGAAACTGAATGCTTTGACGGTCGCTCCTCGGCCCCACAACCGTCCAGAGACAGGGGGGAGACCTCCCCTGAAAGGTGGATTCACAACAATCGAGTGTGTCGAACGTCAGCCCACTCGCTCAAACTTAAGGGTTCAAAAGTTCTGCCGAAATCACATCGGTCGTCATGTTACAATTTAGTCAATAAAGTCCTACCACTGAAGCGAAACTGAATGCTTTGACGGTCGCCTCTCGGCCGCACGAAGTCCGAGAGGCTTGGAAGAGACCTCATCTGAAAGGTGGATTCACAACGATCGAGTGTGTCGAACGTCAGCCCACTAGCTCAAACTTAAGGGTTCAAAAGTTCTGCCGAAATCACAAAGGTCATCATTTTACAATTTAGTCAATAAAGGCCTACTACTGGAGTGAAACGGAATGCTTCGACGCTCGTGTTTCGGCCGCACGACCTCCGAGAGGCTTCGAAGAGACCTCATCTGAAAGGTGGATTCACAACGATCAAGAGTGTCGAACGTCAGCCCACTAGCTCAAACTTAAGGGTTCAAAAGTTTTGCCGAAATCACATTGGTCGTCGTGTTACAATTTAGTCAATAAAGGCCTACTCCTGGAGCGAAACTGAATTCTTTGAAGGTCGCCGCTCGGCCGCACGAAGTCCGAGAGGCTTGGAAGAGACCTCATCTGAAAGGTGGATTCACAACGATCAAGAGTGTCGAACGTCAGCCCACTAGGTCTAACTTAAGGGTTCAAAAGTTCTGCCGAAATCACATAGGTCGTCATGTTACAATTTAGTCAATAAAGGCCTACTACTGGAGCGAAACGGAATGCTTCGACGCTTGTGTTTCGGCCGCATGACCTCCGAGAGGCTTGGAAGAGACCTCATCTGAAAGGTGGATTCACAACGTTCGAGTGTGTCGAACGTCAGCCCAGTTGCTCAAACTTAAGGGTTGAAAAGTTCTGCCGAAATCACATAGGTCGTCATGTTACAATTTAGTCAATAAAGGCCTACTCCTGGAGCGAAACTGAATGCTTTGACAGTAGCTGCACGGACGCACGAAGTCCGAGAGGCTTGGAAGAGACCTCATCTGAAAGGTGGATTCACAACGATCGAGTGTGTCGAACGTCGGCCCACTAGCTCAAACTTAAGGGTTCAAAAGTTCTGCCGAAATCACATAGGTCGTCATGTTACAATTTAGTCAATAAAGGCCTACGACTGGCGCGAAATTTAATGCTTTGACGGTCGCTGCTCGGCCCCACAACCGTCCAGAGACATGGGGGAGAACTCCCCTGAAAGGTGGATTCACAACAATCGAGTGTGTTAAATGTCAATCTACTAGCTCAAACTTAAGTGTTCAAAAGTTCTGCCGAAATCACATAGGTCGTCATGTTACAATTTAGTCAATAAACTCCTACTACTGGAGCGAAACTGAATGCTTTGACGGTCGCCGCTCGGCCGCACGAAGTCCGAGAGGCTTGGAAGTGACCTCATCTGAAAGTAGGATTCACAATGATCGAGTGTGTCGAACGTCAGCCCACTAGCTCAAACTTAAGGGTTCAAAAGTTCTGCCGAAATCACATTGGTCGTCATGTTACAATTTAGTCAATAAAGGCCTACTCCTGGAGCGAAACTGAATGCTTTGAAGGTCGCCGCTCGGCCGCACGAAGTCCGAGAGGCTTGGAAGAGACCTCATCTGAAAGGTGGATTCACAACGATCGAGTGTGTCGAATGTCAGCCCACTAGCTCAAACGAAAGTGTTCAAAACTTCTGCCGAAATCACATCGGTCGTCATGTTACAATTTAGTCAATAAAGTCCTACTACTGAAGCGAAACTGAATGCTTTGACGGTCGCCTCTCGGCCGCACGAAGTCGGAGAGGCTTGGAAGATACCTCATCTGAAAGGTGGATTCACAACGATCGAGTGTGTCGAATGTCAGCCTACTAGCTCAAACGTAAGTGTTCAAAAGTTCTGCCGAAATCACATTGGTCATCATGTTACAATTTAGTCAATAAAGGCCTACTACTGGAGCGAAACGGAATGCTTCGACGCTCGTGTTTTGGCCGCACGACCTCCGAGAGACTTGGAAGAGACCTCATCTGAAAGGTGGATTAACAACGATCGAATGTGTCGAACGTCAGCCCACTAGCTCAAACTTAAGGGTTCAAAAGTTCTGCCGAAATCACATAGGTTGTCATGTTACAATTTAGTCAATAAAGGCCTACTACTGGAGCGAAACGGAATGCTTCGACGCTCGTGTTTCGGCCGCACGACCTCCGAGAGGCTTGGAAGAGCCCTCATCTGAAAGGTGGATTCACAACGATCAAGAGTGTCGAACGTCAGCCCACTAGCTCAAACTTAAGGGTTCAAAAGTTTTGCCGAAATCACATTTGTCGTCGTGTTACAATTTAGTCAATAAAGGCCTACTCCTGGAGCGAAACTAAATGCTTTGAAGGTCGCCGCTCGGCCGCACGAAGTCCGAGAGGCTTGGAAGAGACCTCATCTGAAAGGTGGATTCACAACGATCGAGTGTGTCGAATGTCAGCCTACTAGCTCAAACTTAAGTGTTCAAAAGTTCTGCCGAAGTCACATAGGTCGTCATGTTACAATTTAGTCAATAAAGGCCTACTCCTGGAGCGAAACTGAATGCTTTGACAGTCGCTGCTCGGACGCACGAAGTGCGAGAGGCTTGGAAGAGACCTCATCTGAAAGGTGGATACAGAACGATCGAGTGTGTCGAACGTCAGCCCACTTTCTCAAACTTAAGGGTTCAAAAGTTCTGCCGAAATCACAAAGGTCGTCATTTTACAATTTAGTCAATAAAGGCCTACTACTGGAGCGAAACGGAATGCTTCGACGCTCGTGTTTCGGCCGCACGACCTCCGAGAGGCTTGGAAGAGACCTCATCTGAAAGGTGGATTCACAACGATCAAGAGTGTCGAACGTCAGCCCACTAGCTCAAACTTAAGGGTTCAAAAGTTCTGCCGAAATCACATAGGTCGTCATGTTATAATTTAGTCAATAAAGGCCTACTCCTGGAGCTAAACTGAATGCTTTGACAGTCGCTGCTCGGCCGCACGACCTCCGAGAGGCTTGGAAGAGACCTCATCTGAAAGGTGGATTCACAACGATCGAGTGTGTCGAATGTCAGCCTACTAGCTCAAACTTAAGTGTTCAAAAGTTCTGCCGAAATCACATAGGTCGTCATGTTATAATTTAGTCAATAAAGGCCTACTCCTGGAGCGAAACTGAATCCTTTGACGGTCGCTGCTCGGCCCCACAACCGTCCAGAGACAGGGGGGAGACCTCCCCTGAAAGGTGGATTCACAACAATCGAGTGTGTCGAACGTCAGCCCACTCGCTCAAACTTAAGGGTTCAAAAGTTCTGCCGAAATCACATCGGTCGTCATGTTACAATTTAGTCAATAAAGTCCTACTACCGAAGCGAAACTGAATGCTTTGACGGTCGCCTCTCGGCCGCACGAAGTCCGAGAGGCTTGGAAGAGACCTCATCTGAAAGTAGGATTCACAACGATCGAGTGTGTCGAACGTCAGCCCACTAGCTCAAACTTAAGTGTTCAAAAGTTCTGCCGAAATCACATAGGTCGTCATGTTACAATTTAGTCAATAAAGTCCTACTCCTGGAGCGAAACTGAATGCAATTACGGTCGCCGCTCGGCCGCACGAAGTCCAAGAGGCTTGGAAGTGACCTCATCTGAAAGTAGGATTCACAACGATCGAGTGTGTCGAACGTCAGCCCACTAGCTCAAACTTAAGGGTTCAAAAGTTCTGCCGAAATCACAAAGGTCGTCATTTTACAATTTAGTCAATAAAGGCCTACTCCTGGAGCGAAACTGAATGCTTTGACGGTCGCCTCTCGGCCGCACGAAGTCCGAGAGGCTTGGAAGAGACCTCATCTGAAAGGTGGATTCACAACGATCGAGTGTCTCGAATGTCAGCCTACTAGCTCAAACTTAAGTGTTCAAAAGTTCTGCCGAAATCACATAGGTAGTCATTTTACAATTTAGTCAATAAAGTCCTACTACTGGAGCGAAACTGAATGCTTTGACGGTCGCCTCTCGTCCGCACGAAGTCCGAGAGGCTTGGAAGAGACCTCATCTGAAAGGTGGATTAACAACGATCGAGTGTGTCGAATGTCAGCCTACTAGCTCAAACGTAAGTGTTCAAAAGTTCTGCCGAAATCACATACGTCGTCATGTTACAATTTAGTCAATAAAGGCCTACTCCTGGAGCGAAACTGAATGCTTTGACGGTCGCTGCTCGGCCTCACAACCGTCCAGAGACATGGGGGAGACCTCCCCTGAAAGGTGGATTCACAACCATCGAGTGTGTCGAACGTCAGCCCACTAGCTCAAACTTAAGGGTTCAAAAGTTCTGCCGAAATCACATAGGTCGTCATGTTACAATTTTGTCAATAAAGGCCTACTCCTGGAGCGAAACTGAATGCTTTGACGGTCGCCTCTCGTCCGCACGAAGTCCGAGAGGCTTGGAAGAGACCTCATCTGAAAGGTGGATTCACAACGATCGAGTGTGTCGAATGTCAGCCTACTAGCTCAAACGTAAGTGTTAAAAAGTTCTGCCGAAATCACATAGGTCGTCATGTTACAATTTTGTCAATAAAGGCCTACTCCTAAAGCGAAACTGAATGCAATTACGGTCGCCGCTCGGCCGCACGAAGTCCGAGAGGCTTGGAAGTGACCTCATCTGAAAGTAGGATTCACAATGATCGAGTGTGTCGAACGTCAGCCCACTAGCTCAAACTTAAGGGTTCAAAAGGTCTGCCGAAATCACATTGGTCGTCATGTTACAATTTAGTCAATAAAGGCCTACTCCTGGAGCGAAACTGAATGCTTTGAAGGTCGCCGCTCGGCCGCACGAAGTCCGAGAGGCTTGGAAGAGACCTCATCTGAAAGGTGGATTCACAATGATCGATTGTTTCGAACGTCAGCCCACTAGCTCTAACTTAAGGGTTCAAAAGTTCTGCCGAAATCACATAGGTCGTCATGTTACAATTTAGTCAATAAAGGCCTACTCCTGGAGCGAAACTGAATGCTTTGACAGTCACTGCTCGGACGCACGAAGTGCGAGAGGCTTGGAAGAGACCTCATCTGAAAGGAAATACAGAACGATCGAGTGTGTCGAACGTCAGCCCACTTTCTCAAATTTAAGGGTTCAAAAGTTCTGCCGAAATCACAAAGGTCGTCATTTTACAATTTAGTCAATAAAGGCCTACTACTGGAGCGAAACAAAATGCTTCGACGCTCGTGTTTCGGCCGCATGAAATCCGAGAGGCTTGGAAGAGACCTCATCTGAAAGGTGGATTCACAACGATCGAGTGTGTTAAATGTCAATCTACTAGCTCAAACTTAAGTGTTCAAAAGTTCTGCCGAAATCACATAGGTCGTCATGTTACAATTTAGTCAATAAAGTCCTACTACTGGAGCGAAACTGAATGCTTTGACGGTCGCCTCTTGTCCGCACGAAGTCCGAGACGCTTGGAAGAGACCTCATCTGAAAGGTGGATTCACAACGATCGAGTGTGTCGAACGTCAGCCTACTAGCTCAAACTTAAGTGTTCAAAAGTTCTGCCGAAATCACATAGGTCGTCATGTTACAATTTAGTCAATAAAGTCCTACTACTGGAGCGAAACTGAATGCTTTGACGGTCGCCTCTCGTCCGCACGAAGTCCGAGAGGCTTGGAAGAGACCTCATCTGAAAGGTGGATTCACAACGATCGAGTGTTTCGAACGTCAGCCTACTAGCTCAAACGTAAGTGTTCAAAAGTTCTGCCGAAATCACATAGGTCGTCATGTTACAATTTAGTCAATAAAGTCCTACTACTGGAGCGAAAGCGAATGCTTTGACGGTCGCCTCTCGGCCGCACGAAGTCCGAGAGGCTTGGAAGAGACCTCATCTGAAAGGTGGATTCACAATGATCGAGTGTGTCGAATGTCAGCCTACTAGCTCAAACTTAAGTGTTCAAAAGTTCTGCCGAAATCACATAGGTCGTCATGTTATAATTTAGTCAATAAAGGCCTACTCCTGGAGCGAAACTGAATGCTTTGACGGTCGCTGCTCGGCCCCACAACCGTCCAGAGACAGGGGGGAGACCTCCCCTGAAAGGTGGATTCACAACAATCGAGTGTGTCGAACGTCAGCCCACTCGCTCAAACTTAAGGGTTCAAAAGTTCTGCCGAAATCACATAGGTCGTCATGTTACAATTTTGTCAATAAAGGCCTACTCCTGGAGCGAAACTGAATGCTTTGACGGTCGCCTCTCGTCCGCACGAAGTCCGAGAGGCTTGGAAGAGACCTCATCTGAAAGGTGGATTCACAACGATCGAGTGTGTCGAATGTCAGCCTACTAGCTCAAACGTAAGTGTTCAAAAGTTCTGCCGAAATCACATAGGTCGTCATGTTACAATTTTGTCAATAAAGGCCTACTCCTAAAGCGAAACTGAATGCAATTACGGTCGCCGCTCGGCCGCACGAAGTCCGAGAGGCTTGGAAGTGACCTCATCTGAAAGTAGGATTCACAATGATCGAGTGTGTCGAACGTCAGCCCACTAGCTCAAACTTAAGGGTTCAAAAGGTCTGCCGAAATCACATTGGTCGTCATGTTACAATGTAGTCAATAAAGGCCTACTCCTGGAGCGAAACTGAATGCTTTGAAGGTCGCCGCTCGGCCGCACGAAGTCCGAGAGGCTTGGAAGAGACCTCATCTGAAAGGTGGATTCACAATGATCGATTGTTTCGAACGTCAGCCCACTAGCTCTAACTTAAGGGTTCAAAAGTTCTGCCGAAATCACATAGGTCGTCATGTTACAATTTAGTCAATAAAGGCCTACTCCTGGAGCGAAACTGAATGCTTTGACAGTCACTGCTCGGACGCACGAAGTGCGAGAGGCTTGGAAGAGACCTCATCTGAAAGGTGGATACAGAACGATCGAGTGTGTCGAACGTCAGCCCACTTTCTCAAACTTAAGGGTTCAAAAGTTCTGCCGAAATCACAAAGGTCGTCATTTTACAATTTAGTCAATAAAGGCCTACTACTGGAGCGAAACGGAATGCTTCGACGCTCGTGTTTCGGCCGCATGAAATCCGAGAGGCTTGGAAGAGACCTCATCTGAAAGGTGGATTCACAACGATCGAGTGTGTTAAATGTCAATCTACTAGCTCAAACTTAAGTGTTCAAAAGTTCTGCCGAAATCACATAGGTCGTCATGTTACAATTTAGTCAATAAAGTCCTACTACTGGAGCGAAACTGAATGCTTTGACGGTCGCCTCTTGTCCGCACGAAGTCCGAGACGCTTGGAAGAGACCTCATCTGAAAGGTGGATTCACAACGATCGAGTGTGTCGAATGTCAGCCTACTAGCTCAAACTTAAGTGTTCAAAAGTTCTGCCGAAATCACATAGGTCGTCATGTTACAATTTAGTCAATAAAGTCCTACTACTGGAGCGAAACTGAATGCTTTGACGGTCGCCTCTCGTCCGCACGAAGTCCGAGAGGCTTGGAAGAGACCTCATCTGAAAGGTGGATTCACAACGATCGAGTGTTTCGAACGTCAGCCTACTAGCTCAAACGTAAGTGTTCAAAAGTTCTGCCGAAATCACATAGGTCGTCATGTTACAATTTAGTCAATAAAGTCCTACTACTGGAGCGAAAGCGAATGCTTTGACGGTCGCCTCTCGGCCGCACGAAGTCCGAGAGGCTTGGAAGAGACCTCATCTGAAAGGTGGATTCACAATGATCGAGTGTGTCGAATGTCAGCCTACTAGCTCAAACTTAAGTGTTCAAAAGTTCTGCCGATATCACATAGGTCGGCATGTTATAATTTAGTCAATAAAGGCCTACTCCTGGAGCGAAACTGAATGCTTTGACGGTCGCTGCTCGGCCCCACAACCGTCCAGAGACAGGGGGGAGACCTCCCCTGAAAGGTGGATTCACAACAATCGAGTGTGTCGAACGTCAGCCCACTCGCTCAAACTTAAGGGTTCAAAAGTTCTGCCGAAATCACATCGGTCGTCATGTTACAATTTAGTCAATAAAGTCCTACTACCGAAGCGAAACTGAATGCTTTGACGGTCGCCTCTCGGCCGCATGAAGTCCGAGAGGCTTGGAAGAGACCTCATCTGAAAGGTGGATTCACAACGATCGAGTGTGTCGAACGTCAGCCCACTAGCTCAAACTTAAGGGTTCAAAAGTTCTGCCGAAATCACAAAGGTCATCATTTTACAATTTAGTCCATAAAGGCCTACTACTGGAGCGAAACGGAATGCTTCGACGCTCGTGTTTCGGCCGCACGACCTCCGAGAGGCTTGGAAGAGACCTCATCTGAAAGGTGGATTCACAACGATCTAGAGTGTCGAACGTCAGCCCACTAGCTCAAACTTAAGGGTTCAAAAGTTTTGCCGAAATCACATTTGTCGTCGTGTTACAATTTAGTCAATAAAGGCCTACTCCTGGAGCGAAACTAAATGCTTTGAAGGTCGCCGCTCGGCCGCACGAAGTCCGAGAGGCTTGGAAGAGACCTCATCTGAAAGGTGGATTCACAACGATCGAGTGTGTCGAATGTCAGCCTACTAGCTCAAACTTAAGTGTTCAAAAGTTCTGCCAAAGTCACATAGGTCGCATTGTTACAATTTAGTCAATAAAGGCCTACTCCTGGAGCGAAACTGAATGCTTTGACAGTCGCTGCTCGGACGCACGAAGTGCGAGAGGCTTGGAAGAGACCTCATCTGAAAGGTGGATACAGAACGATCGAGTGTGTCGAACGTCAGCCCACTTTCTCAAACTTAAGGGTTCAAACATTCTGCCGAAATCACAAAGGTCGTCATTTTACAATTTAGTCAATAAAGGCCTACGACTGGAGCGAAACGGAATGCTTCGACGCTCGTGTTTCGGCCGCACGACCTCCGAGAGGCTTGGAAGAGACCTCATCTGAAAGGTGGATTCACAACGATCAAGAGTGTCGAACGTCAGCCCACTAGCTCAAACTTAAGGGTTCAAAAGTTCTGCCGAAATCACATAGGTCGTCATGTTATAATTTAGTCAATAAAGGACTACTCCTGGAGCGAAACTGAATGCTTTGACAGTCGCTGCTCGGCCGCACGACCTCCGAGAGGCTTGGAAGAGACCTCATCTGAAAGGTGGATTCACAACGATCGAGTGTGTCGAATGTCAGCCTACTAGCTCAAACTTAAGTGTTCAAAAGTTCTGCCGAAATCACATAGGTCGTCATGTTATAATTTAGTCAATAAAGGCCTACTCCTGGAGCGAAACTGAATGCAATTACGGTCGCCGCTCGGCCGCACGAAGTCCAAGAGGCTTGGAAGTGACCTCATCTGAAAGTAGGATTCACAACGATCGAGTGTGTCGAACGTCAGCCCACTAGCTCAAACTTAAGGGTTCAAAAGTTCTGCCGAAATCACAAAGGTCGTCATTTTACAATTTAGTCAATAAAGGCCTACTCCTGGAGCGAAACTGAATGCTTTGACGGTCGCCTCTCGGCCGCACGAAGTCCGAGAGGCTTGGAAGAGACCTCATCTGAAAGTAGGATTCACAACGATCGAGTGTGTCGAACGTGAGCCCACTAGCTCAAACTTAAGTGTTCAAAAGTTCTGCCGAAATCACATAGGTCGTCATGTTACAATTTAGTCAATAAAGTCCTACTCCTGGAGCGAAACTGAATGCAATTACGGTCGCCGCTCGGCCGCACGAAGTCCAAGAGGCTTGGAAGTGACCTCATCTGAAAGTAGGATTCACAACGATCGAGTGTGTCGAACGTCAGCCCACTAGCTCAAACTTAAGGGTTCAAAAGTTCTGCCGAAATCACAAAGGTCGTCATTTTACAATTTAGTCAATAAAGGCCTACTCCTGGAGCGAAACTGAATGCTTTGACGGTCGCCTCTCGGCCGCACGAAGTCCGAGAGGCTTGGAAGAGACCTCATCTGAAAGGTGGATTCACAACGATCGAGTGTCTCGAATGTCAGCCTACTAGCTCAAACTTAAGTGTTCAAAAGTTCTGCCGAAATCACATAGGTAGTCATGTTACAATTTAGTCAATAAAGTCCTACTACTGGAGCGAAACTGAATGCTTTGACGGTCGCCTCTCGTCCGCACGAAGTCCGAGAGGCTTGGAAGAGACCTCATCTGAAAGGTGGATTAACAACGATCGAGTGTGTCGAATGTCAGCCTACTAGCTCAAACGTAAGTGTTCAAAAGTTCTGCCGAAATCACATACGTCGTCATGTTACAATTTAGTCAATAAAGGCCTACTCCTGGAGCGAAACTGAATGCTTTGACGGTCGCTGCTCGGCCCCACAACCGTCCAGAGACATGGGGGAGACCTCCCCTGAAAGGTGGATTCACAACCATCGAGTGTGTCGAACGTCAGCCCACTCGCTCAAACTTAAGGGTTCAAAAGTTCTGCCGAAATCACAAAGGTCGTCATTTTACAATTTAGTCAATAAAGGCCTACTACTGGAGCGAAACTGAATGCTTTGACAGTCGCTGCTCGGACGCACGAAGTCCGAGAGGCTTGGAAGAGACCTCATCTGAAAGGTGGATTCACAACGATCGAGTGTGTCGAACGTCAGCCCACTAGCTCAAACTTAAGGGTTCAAAAGTTCTGCCGAAATCACATAGGTCGTCATGTTACAATTTTGTCAATAAAGGCCTACTCCTGGAGCGAAACTGAATGCTTTGACGGTCGCCTCTCGTCCGCACGAAGTCCGAGAGGCTTGGAAGAGACCTCATCTGAAAGGTGGATTCACAACGATCGAGTGTGTCGAATGTCAGCCTACTAGCTCAAACGTAAGTGTTCAAAAGTTCTGCCGAAATCACATAGGTCGTCATGTTACAATTTTGTCAATAAAGGCCTACTCCTAAAGCGAAACTGAATGCAATTACGGTCGCCGCTCGGCCGCACGAAGTCCGAGAGGCTTGGAAGTGACCTCATCTGAAAGTAGGATTCACAATGATCGAGTGTGTCGAACGTCAGCCCACTAGCTCAAACTTAAGGGTTCAAAAGGTCTGCCGAAATCACATTGGTCGTCATGTTACAATTTAGTCAATAAAGGCCTACTCCTGGAGCGAAACTGAATGCTTTGAAGGTCGCCGCTCGGCCGCACGAAGTCCGAGAGGCTTGGAAGAGACCTCATCTGAAAGGTGGATTCACAATGATCGATTGTTTCGAACGTCAGCCCACTAGCTCTAACTTAAGGGTTCAAAAGTTCTGCCGAAATCACATAGGTCGTCATGTTACAATTTAGTCAATAAAGGCCTACTCCTGGAGCGAAACTGAATGCTTTGACAGTCACTGCTCGGACGCACGAAGTGCGAGAGGCTTGGAAGAGACCTCATCTGAAAGGTGGATACAGAACGATCGAGTGTGTCGAACGTCAGCCCACTTTCTCAAACTTAAGGGTTCAAAAGTTCTGCCGAAATCACAAAGGTCGTCATTTTACAATTTAGTCAATAAAGGCCTACTACTGGAGCGAAACGGAATGCTTCGACGCTCGTGTTTCGGCCGCATGAAATCCGAGAGGCTTGGAAGAGACCTCATCTGAAAGGTGGATTCACAACGATCGAGTGTGTTAAATGTCAATCTACTAGCTCAAACTTAAGTGTTCAAAAGTTCTGCCGAAATCACATAGGTCGTCATGTTACAATTTAGTCAATAAAGTCCTACTACTGGAGCGAAACTGAATGCTTTGACGGTCGCCTCTTGTCCGCACGAAGTCCGAGACGCTTGGAAGAGACCTCATCTGAAAGGTGGATTCACAACGATCGAGTGTGTCGAATGTCAGCCTACTAGCTCAAACTTAAGTGTTCAAAAGTTCTGCCGAAATCACATAGGTCGTCATGTTACAATTTAGTCAATAAAGTCCTACTACTGGAGCGAAACTGAATGCTTTGACGGTCGCCTCTCGTCCGCACGAAGTCCGAGAGGCTTGGAAGAGACCTCATCTGAAAGGTGGATTCACAACGATCGAGTGTTTCGAACGTCAGCCTACTAGCTCAAACGTAAGTGTTCAAAAGTTCTGCCGAAATCACATAGGTCGTCATGTTACAATTTAGTCAATAAAGTCCTACTACTGGAGCGAAAGCGAATGCTTTGACGGTCGCCTCTCGGCCGCACGAAGTCCGAGAGGCTTGGAAGAGACCTCATCTGAAAGGTGGATTCACAACGATCGAGTGTGTCGAATGTCAGCCTACTAGCTCAAACTTAAGTGTTCAAAAGTTCTGCCGAAATCACATAGGTCGTCATGTTATAATTTAGTCAATAAAGGCCTACTCCTGGAGCGAAACTGAATGCTTTGACGGTCGCTGCTCGGCCCCACAACCGTCCAGAGACAGGGGGGAGACCTCCCCTGAAAGGTGGATTCACAACAATCGAGTGTGTTGAACGTCAGCCCACTCGCTCAAACTTAAGGGTTCAAAAGTTCTGCCGAAATCACATCGGTCGTCATGTTACAATTTAGTCAATAAAGTACTACTACCGAAGGGAAACTGAATGCTTTGACGGTCGCCTCTCGGCCGCATGAAGTCCGAGAGGCTTGGAAGAGACCTCATCTGAAAGGTGGATTCACAACGATCGAGTGTGTCGAACGTCAGCCCACTAGCTCAAACTTAAGGGTTCAAAAGTTCTGCCGAAATCACAAAGGTCATCATTTTACAATTTAGTCAATAAAGGCCTACTACTGGAGCGAAACGGAATGCTTCGACGCTCGTGTTTCGGCCGCACGACCTCCGAGAGGCTTGGAAGAGACCTCATCTGAAAGGTGGATTCACAACGATCTAGAGTGTTGAACGTCAGCCCACTAGCTCAAACTTAAGGGTTCAAAAGTTTTGCCGAAATCACATTTGTCGTCGTGTTACAATTTAGTCAATAAAGGCCTACTCCTGGAGCGAAACTAAATGCTTTGAAGGTCGCCGCTCGGCCGCACGAAGTCCGAGAGGCTTGGAAGAGACCTCATCTGAAAGGTGGATTCACAACGATCGAGTGTGTCGAATGTCAGCCTACTAGCTCAAACTTAAGTGTTCAAAAGTTCTGCCGAAGTCACATAGGTCGTCATGTTACAATTTAGTCAATAAAGGCCTACTCCTGGAGCGAAACTGAATGCTTTGACAGTCGCTGCTCGGACGCACGAAGTGCGAGAGGCTTGGAAGAGACCTCATCTGAAAGGTGGATACAGAACGATCGAGTGTGTCGAACGTCAGCCCACTTTCTCAAACTTAAGGGTTCAAACGTTCTGCCGAAATCACATAGGTCGTCATGTTACAATTTTGTCAATAAAGGCCTACTCCTGGAGCGAAACTGAATGCTTTGACGGTCGCCTCTCGTCCGCACGAAGTCCGAGAGGCTTGGAAGAGACCTCATCTGAAAGGTGGATTCACAACGATCGAGTGTGTCGAATGTCAGCCTACTAGCTCAAACGTAAGTGTTCAAAAGTTCTGCCGAAATCACATAGGTCGTCATGTTACAATTTTGTCAATAAAGGCCTACTCCTAAAGCGAAACTGAATGCAATTACGGTCGCCGCTCGGCCGCACGAAGTCCGAGAGGCTTGGAAGTGACCTCATCTGAAAGTAGGATTCACAATGATCGAGTGTGTCGAACGTCAGCCCACTAGCTCAAACTTAAGGGTTCAAAAGGTCTGCCGAAATCACATTGGTCGTCATGTTACAATTTAGTCAATAAAGGCCTACTCCTGGAGCGAAACTGAATGCTTTGAAGGTCGCCGCTCGGCCGCACGAAGTCCGAGAGGCTTGGAAGAGACCTCATCTGAAAGGTGGATTCACAATGATCGATTGTTTCGAACGTCAGCCCACTAGCTCTAACTTAAGGGTTCAAAAGTTCTGCCGAAATCACATAGGTCGTCATGTTACAATTTAGTCAATAAAGGCCTACTCCTGGAGCGAAACTGAATGCTTTGACAGTCACTGCTCGGACGCACGAAGTGCGAGAGGCTTGGAAGAGACCTCATCTGAAAGGTGGATACAGAACGATCGAGTGTGTCGAACGTCAGCCCACTTTCTCAAACTTAAGGGTTCAAAAGTTCTGCCGAAATCACAAAGGTCGTCATTTTACAATTTAGTCAATAAAGGCCTACTACTGGAGCGAAACGGAATGCTTCGACGCTCGTGTTTCGGCCGCATGAAATCCGAGAGGCTTGGAAGAGACCTCATCTGAAAGGTGGATTCACAACGATCGAGTGTGTTAAATGTCAATCTACTAGCTCAAACTTAAGTGTTCAAAAGTTCTGCCGAAATCACATAGGTCGTCATGTTACAATTTAGTCAATAAAGTCCTACTACTGGAGCGAAACTGAATGCTTTGACGGTCGCCTCTTGTCCGCACGAAGTCCGAGACGCTTGGAAGAGACCTCATCTGAAAGGTGGATTCACAACGATCGAGTGTGTCGAATGTCAGCCTACTAGCTCAAACTTAAGTGTTCAAAAGTTCTGCCGAAATCACATAGGTCGTCATGTTACAATTTAGTCAATAAAGTCCTACTACTGGAGCGAAACTGAATGCTTTGACGGTCGCCTCTCGTCCGCACGAAGTCCGAGAGGCTTGGAAGAGACCTCATCTAAAAGGTGGATTCACAACGATCGAGTGTTTCGAACGTCAGCCTACTAGCTCAAACGTAAGTGTTCAAAAGTTCTGCCGAAATCACATAGGTCGTCATGTTACAATTTAGTCAATAAAGTCCTACTACTGGAGCGAAAGCGAATGCTTTGACGGTCGCCTCTCGGCCGCACGAAGTCCGAGAGGCTTGGAAGAGACCTCATCTGAAAGGTGGATTCACAACGATCGAGTGTGTCGAATGTCAGCCTACTAGCTCAAACTTAAGTGTTCAAAAGTTCTGCCGAAATCACATAGGTCGTCATGTTATAATTTAGTCAATAAAGGCCTACTCCTGGAGCGAAACTGAATGCTTTGACGGTCGCTGCTCGGCCCCACAACCGTCCAGAGACAGGGGGGAGACCTCCCCTGAAAGGTGGATTCACAACAATCGAGTGTGTTGAACGTCAGCCCACTCGCTCAAACTTAAGGGTTCAAAAGTTCTGCCGAAATCACATCGGTCGTCATGTTACAATTTAGTCAATAAAGTCCTACTACCGAAGCGAAACTGAATGCTTTGACGGTCGCCTCTCGGCCGCATGAAGTCCGAGAGGCTTGGAAGAGACCTCATCTGAAAGGTGGATTCACAACGATCGAGTGTGTCGAACGTCAGCCCACTAGCTCAAACTTAAGGGTTCAAAAGTTCTGCCGAAATCACAAAGGTCATCATTTTACAATTTAGTCAATAAAGGCCTACTACTGGAGCGAAACGGAATGCTTCGACGCTCGTGTTTCGGCCGCACGACCTCCGAGAGGCTTGGAAGAGACCTCATCTGAAAGGTGGATTCACAACGATCTAGAGTGTCGAACGTCAGCCCACTAGCTCAAACTTAAGGGTTCAAAAGTTTTGCCGAAATCACATTTGTCGTCGTGTTACAATTTAGTCAATAAAGGCCTACTCCTGGAGCGAAACTAAATGCTTTGAAGGTCGCCGCTCGGCCGCACGAAGTCCGAGAGGCTTGGAAGAGACCTCATCTGAAAGGTGGATTCACAACGATCGAGTGTGTCGAATGTCAGCCTACTAGCTCAAACTTAAGTGTTCAAAAGTTCTGCCGAAGTCACATAGGTCGTCATGTTACAATTTAGTCAATAAAGGCCTACTCCTGGAGCGAAACTGAATGCTTTGACAGTCGCTGCTCGGACGCACGAAGTGCGAGAGGCTTGGAAGAGACCTCATCTGAAAGGTGGATACAGAACGATCGAGTGTGTCGAACGTCAGCCCACTTTCTCAAACTTAAGGGTTCAAACGTTCTGCCGAAATCACAAAGGTCGTCATTTTACAATTTAGTCAATAAAGGCCTACTACTGGAGCGAAACGGAATGCTTCGACGCTCGTGTTTCGGCCGCACGACCTCCGAGAGGCTTGGAAGAGACCTCATCTGAAAGGTGGATTCACAACGATCAAGAGTGTCGAACGTCAGCCCACTAGCTCAAACTTAAGGGTTCAAAAGTTCTGCCGAAATCACATAGGTCGTCATGTTATAATTTAGTCAATAAAGGACTACTCCTGGAGCGAAACTGAATGCTTTGACAGTCGCTGCTCGGCCGCACGACCTCCGAGAGGCTTGGAAGAGACCTCATCTGAAAGGTGGATTCACAACGATCGAGTGTGTCGAATGTCAGCCTACCTGCTCAAACTTAAGTGTTCAAAAGTTCTGCCGAAATCACATAGGTCGTCATGTTATAATTTAGTCAATAAAGGCCTACTCCTGGAGCGAAACTGAATGCTTTGACGGTCGCTGCTCGGCCCCACAACCGTCCAGAGACAGGGGGGAGACCTCCCCTGAAAGGTGGATTCACAACAATCGAGTGTGTCGAACGTCAGCCCACTCGCTCAAACTTAAGGGTTCAAAAGTTCTGCCGAAATCACATCGGTCGTCATGTTACAATTTAGTCAATAAAGTACTACTACCGAAGGGAAACTGAATGCTTTGACGGTCGCCTCTCGGCCGCATGAAGTCCGAGAGGCTTGGAAGAGACCTCATCTGAAAGGTGGATTCACAACGATCGAGTGTGTCGAACGTCAGCCCACTAGCTCAAACTTAAGGGTTCAAAAGTTCTGCCGAAATCACAAAGGTCATCATTTTACAATTTAGTCAATAAAGGCCTACTACTGGAGCGAAACGGAATGCTTCGACGCTCGTGTTTCGGCCGCACGACCTCCGAGAGGCTTGGAAGAGACCTCATCTGAAAGGTGGATTCACAACGATCTAGAGTGTTGAATGTCAGCCTACTAGCTCAAACTTAAGGGTTCAAAAGTTCTGCCGAAATCACATAGGTCGTCATGTTACAATTTAGTCAATAAAGGCCTACTCCTGGAGCGAAACTGAATGCTTTGACGGTCGCTGCTCGGCCCCACAACCGTCCAGAGACATGGGGGAGACCTCCCCTGAAAGGTGGATTCACAACCATCGAGTGTGTCGAACGTCAGCCCACTCGCTCAAACTTAAGGGTTCAAAAGTTCTGCCGAAATCACAAAGGTCGTCATTTTACAATTTAGTCAATAAAGGCCTACTCCTAAAGCGAAACTGAATGCAATTACGGTCGCCGCTCGGCCGCACGAAGTGCGAGAGGCTTGGAAGAGACCTCATCTGAAAGGTGGATACAGAACGATCGAGTGTGTCGAACGTCAGCCCACTTTCTCAAACTTAAGGGTTCAAACGTTCTGCCGAAATCACATAGGTCGTCATGTTACAATTTTGTCAATAAAGGCCTACTCCTGGAGCGAAACTGAATGCTTTGACGGTCGCCTCTCGTCCGCACGAAGTCCGAGAGGCTTGGAAGAGACCTCATCTGAAAGGTGGATTCACAACGATCGAGTGTGTCGAATGTCAGCCTACTAGCTCAAACGTAAGTGTTCAAAAGTTCTGCCGAAATCACATAGGTCGTCATGTTACAATTTTGTCAATAAAGGCCTACTCCTAAAGCGAAACTGAATGCAATTACGGTCGCCGCTCGGCCGCACGAAGTCCGAGAGGCTTGGAAGTGACCTCATCTGAAAGTAGGATTCACAATGATCGAGTGTGTCGAACGTCAGCCCACTAGCTCAAACTTAAGGGTTCAAAAGGTCTGCCGAAATCACATTGGTCGTCATGTTACAATTTAGTCAATAAAGGCCTACTCCTGGAGCGAAACTGAATGCTTTGAAGGTCGCCGCTCGGCCGCACGAAGTCCGAGAGGCTTGGAAGAGACCTCATCTGAAAGGTGGATTCACAATGATCGATTGTTTCGAACGTCAGCCCACTAGCTCTAACTTAAGGGTTCAAAAGTTCTGCCGAAATCACATAGGTCGTCATGTTACAATTTAGTCAATAAAGGCCTACTCCTGGAGCGAAACTGAATGCTTTGACAGTCACTGCTCGGACGCACGAAGTGCGAGAGGCTTGGAAGAGACCTCATCTGAAAGGTGGATACAGAACGATCGAGTGTGTCGAACGTCAGCCCACTTTCTCAAACTTAAGGGTTCAAAAGTTCTGCCGAAATCACAAAGGTCGTCATTTTACAATTTAGTCAATAAAGGCCTACTACTGGAGCGAAACGGAATGCTTCGACGCTCGTGTTTCGGCCGCATGAAATCCGAGAGGCTTGGAAGAGACCTCATCTGAAAGGTGGATTCACAACGATCGAGTGTGTTAAATGTCAATCTACTAGCTCAAACTTAAGTGTTCAAAAGTTCTGCCGAAATCACATAGGTCGTCATGTTACAATTTAGTCAATAAAGTCCTACTACTGGAGCGAAACTGAATGCTTTGACGGTCGCCTCTTGTCCGCACGAAGTCCGAGACGCTTGGAAGAGACCTCATCTGAAAGGTGGATTCACAACGATCGAGTGTGTCGAATGTCAGCCTACTAGCTCAAACTTAAGTGTTCAAAAGTTCTGCCGAAATCACATAGGTCGTCATGTTACAATTTAGTCAATAAAGTCCTACTACTGGAGCGAAACTGAATGCTTTGACGGTCGCCTCTCGTCCGCACGAAGTCCGAGAGGCTTGGAAGAGACCTCATCTAAAAGGTGGATTCACAACGATCGAGTGTTTCGAACGTCAGCCTACTAGCTCAAACGTAAGTGTTCAAAAGTTCTGCCGAAATCACATAGGTCGTCATGTTACAATTTAGTCAATAAAGTCCTACTACTGGAGCGAAAGCGAATGCTTTGACGGTCGCCTCTCGGCCGCACGAAGTCCGAGAGGCTTGGAAGAGACCTCATCTGAAAGGTGGATTCACAACGATCGAGTGTGTCGAATGTCAGCCTACTAGCTCAAACTTAAGTGTTCAAAAGTTCTGCCGAAATCACATAGGTCGTCATGTTATAATTTAGTCAATAAAGGCCTACTCCTGGAGCGAAACTGAATGCTTTGACGGTCGCTGCTCGGCCCCACAACCGTCCAGAGACAGGGGGGAGACCTCCCCTGAAAGGTGGATTCACAACAATCGAGTGTGTTGAACGTCAGCCCACTCGCTCAAACTTAAGGGTTCAAAAGTTCTGCCGAAATCACATCGGTCGTCATGTTACAATTTAGTCAATAAAGTCCTACTACCGAAGCGAAACTGAATGCTTTGACGGTCGCCTCTCGGCCGCATGAAGTCCGAGAGGCTTGGAAGAGACCTCATCTGAAAGGTGGATTCACAACGATCGAGTGTGTCGAACGTCAGCCCACTAGCTCAAACTTAAGGGTTCAAAAGTTCTGCCGAAATCACAAAGGTCATCATTTTACAATTTAGTCAATAAAGGCCTACTACTGGAGCGAAACGGAATGCTTCGACGCTCGTGTTTCGGCCGCACGACCTCCGAGAGGCTTGGAAGAGACCTCATCTGAAAGGTGGATTCACAACGATCTAGAGTGTCGAACGTCAGCCCACTAGCTCAAACTTAAGGGTTCAAAAGTTTTGCCGAAATCACATTTGTCGTCGTGTTACAATTTAGTCAATAAAGGCCTACTCCTGGAGCGAAACTAAATGCTTTGAAGGTCGCCGCTCGGCCGCACGAAGTCCGAGAGGCTTGGAAGAGACCTCATCTGAAAGGTGGATTCACAACGATCGAGTGTGTCGAATGTCAGCCTACTAGCTCAAACTTAAGTGTTCAAAAGTTCTGCCGAAGTCACATAGGTCGTCATGTTACAATTTAGTCAATAAAGTCCTACTACTGGAGCGAAAGCGAATGCTTTGACGGTCGCCTCTCGGCCGCACGAAGTCCGAGAGGCTTGGAAGAGACCTCATCTGAAAGGTGGATTCACAACGATCGAGTGTGTCGAATGTCAGCCTACTAGCTCAAACTTAAGTGTTCAAAAGTTCTGCCGAAATCACATAGGTCGTCATGTTATAATTTAGTCAATAAAGGCCTACTCCTGGAGCGAAACTGAATGCTTTGACGGTCGCTGCTCGGCCCCACAACCGTCCAGAGACAGGGGGGAGACCTCCCCTGAAAGGTGGATTCACAACAATCGAGTGTGTTGAACGTCAGCCCACTCGCTCAAACTTAAGGGTTCAAAAGTTCTGCCGAAATCACATCGGTCGTCATGTTACAATTTAGTCAATAAAGTCCTACTACCGAAGCGAAACTGAATGCTTTGACGGTCGCCTCTCGGCCGCATGAAGTCCGAGAGGCTTGGAAGAGACCTCATCTGAAAGGTGGATTCACAACGATCGAGTGTGTCGAACGTCAGCCCACTAGCTCAAACTTAAGGGTTCAAAAGTTCTGCCGAAATCACAAAGGTCATCATTTTACAATTTAGTCAATAAAGGCCTACTACTGGAGCGAAACGGAATGCTTCGACGCTCGTGTTTCGGCCGCACGACCTCCGAGAGGCTTGGAAGAGACCTCATCTGAAAGGTGGATTCACAACGATCTAGAGTGTCGAACGTCAGCCCACTAGCTCAAACTTAAGGGTTCAAAAGTTTTGCCGAAATCACATTTGTCGTCGTGTTACAATTTAGTCAATAAAGGCCTACTCCTGGAGCGAAACTAAATGCTTTGAAGGTCGCCGCTCGGCCGCACGAAGTCCGAGAGGCTTGGAAGAGACCTCATCTGAAAGGTGGATTCACAACGATCGAGTGTGTCGAATGTCAGCCTACTAGCTCAAACTTAAGTGTTCAAAAGTTCTGCCGAAGTCACATAGGTCGTCATGTTACAATTTAGTCAATAAAGGCCTACTCCTGGAGCGAAACTGAATGCTTTGACAGTCGCTGCTCGGACGCACGAAGTGCGAGAGGCTTGGAAGAGACCTCATCTGAAAGGTGGATACAGAACGATCGAGTGTGTCGAACGTCAGCCCACTTTCTCAAACTTAAGGGTTCAAACGTTCTGCCGAAATCACAAAGGTCGTCATTTTACAATTTAGTCAATAAAGGCCTACTACTGGAGCGAAACGGAATGCTTCGACGCTCGTGTTTCGGCCGCACGACCTCCGAGAGGCTTGGAAGAGACCTCATCTGAAAGGTGGATTCACAACGATCAAGAGTGTCGAACGTCAGCCCACTAGCTCAAACTTAAGGGTTCAAAAGTTCTGCCGAAATCACATAGGTCGTCATGTTATAATTTAGTCAATAAAGGACTACTCCTGGAGCGAAACTGAATGCTTTGACAGTCGCTGCTCGGCCGCACGACCTCCGAGAGGCTTGGAAGAGACCTCATCTGAAAGGTGGATTCACAACGATCGAGTGTGTCGAATGTCAGCCTACCTGCTCAAACTTAAGTGTTCAAAAGTTCTGCCGAAATCACATAGGTCGTCATGTTATAATTTAGTCAATAAAGGCCTACTCCTGGAGCGAAACTGAATGCTTTGACGGTCGCTGCTCGGCCCCACAACCGTCCAGAGACAGGGGGGAGACCTCCCCTGAAAGGTGGATTCACAACAATCGAGTGTGTCGAACGTCAGCCCACTCGCTCAAACTTAAGGGTTCAAAAGTTCTGCCGAAATCACATCGGTCGTCATGTTACAATTTAGTCAATAAAGTCCTACTACCGAAGCGAAACTGAATGCTTTGACGGTCGCCTCTCGGCCGCACGAAGTCCGAGAGGCTTGGAAGAGACCTCATCTGAAAGGTGGATTCACAACGATCGAGTGTGTCGAACGTCAGCCTACTAGCTCAAACTTAAGGGTTCAAAAGTTCTGCCGAAATCACATAGGTAGTCATGTTACAATTTAGTCAATAAAGTCCTACTACTGGAGCGAAACTGAATGCTTTGACGGTCGCCTCTCGTCCGCACGAAGTCCGAGAGGCTTGGAAGAGACCTCATCTGAAAGGTGGATTCACAACGATCGAGTGTGTCGAATGTCAGCCTACTAGCTCAAACGTAAGTGTTCAAAAGTTCTGCCGAAATCACATAGGTCGTCATGTTACAATTTAGTCAATAAAGGCCTACTCCTGGAGCGAAACTGAATGCTTTGACGGTCGCTGCTCGGCCCCACAACCGTCCAGAGACATGGGGGAGACCTCCCCTGAAAGGTGGATTCACAACCATCGAGTGTGTCGAACGTCAGCCCACTCGCTCAAACTTAAGGGTTCAAAAGTTCTGCCGAAATCACAAAGGTCGTCATTTTACAATTTAGTCAATAAAGGCCTACTCCTAAAGCGAAACTGAATGCAATTACGGTCGCCGCTCGGCCGCACGAAGTCCGAGAGGCTTGGAAGTGACCTCATCTGAAAGTAGGATTCACAATGATCGAGTGTGTCGAACGTCAGCCCACTAGCTCAAACTTAAGGGTTCAAAAGTTCTGCCGAAATCACATTGGTCGTCATGTTACAATTTAGTCAATAAAGGCCTACTCCTGGAGCGAAACTGAATGCTTTGAAGTTCGCCGCTCGGCCGCACGAAGTCCGAGAGGCTTGGAAGAGACCTCATCTGAAAGGTGGATTCACAACGATCGAGTGTGTCGAATGTCAGCCCACTAGCTCAAACGAAAGTGTTCAAAACTTCTGCCGAAATCACATCGGTCGTCATGTTACAATTTAGTCAATAAAGTCCTACTACTGAAGCGAAACTGAATGCTTTGACGGTCGCCTCTCGGCCGCACGAAGTCCGAGAGGCTTGGAAGAGACCTCATCTGAAAGGTGGCTTCACAACGATCAAGTGTTTCGAACGTCAGCCTACCTGCTCAAACTTAAGTGTTCAAAAGTTCTGCCGAAATCACATAGGTCGTCATGTTATAATTTAGTCAATAAAGGCCTACTCCTGGAGCGAAACTGAATGCTTCGACGCTCGTGTTTCGGCCGCACGACCTCCGAGAGGCTTGGAAGAGACCTCATCTGAAAGGTGGATTCACAACGATCAAGAGTGTCGAACGTCAGCCCACTAGCTCAAACTTAAGGGTTCAAAAGTTCTGCCGAAATCACATAGGTCGTCATGTTATAATTTAGTCAATAAAGGACTACTCCTGGAGCGAAACTGAATGCTTTGACAGTCGCTGCTCGGCCGCACGACCTCCGAGAGGCTTGGAAGAGACCTCATCTGAAAGGTGGATTCACAACGATCGAGTGTGTCGAATGTCAGCCTACCTGCTCAAACTTAAGTGTTCAAAAGTTCTGCCGAAATCACATAGGTCGTCATGTTATAATTTAGTCAATAAAGGCCTACTCCTGGAGCGAAACTGAATGCTTTGACGGTCGCTGCTCGGCCCCACAACCGTCCAGAGACAGGGGGGAGACCTCCCCTGAAAGGTGGATTCACAGCAATCGAGTGTGTCGAACGTCAGCCCACTCGCTCAAACTTAAGGGTTCAAAAGTTCTGCCGAAATCACATCGGTCGTCATGTTACAATTTAGTCAATAAAGTCCTACTACCGAAGCGAAACTGAATGCTTTGACGGTCGCCTCTCGGCCGCACGAAGTCCGAGAGGCTTGGAAGAGACCTCATCTGAAAGGTGGATTCACAACGATCGAGTGTGTCGAACGTCAGCCTACTAGCTCAAACTTAAGGGTTCAAAAGTTCTGCCGAAATCACATAGGTAGTCATGTTACAATTTAGTCAATAAAGTCCTACTACTGGAGCGAAACTGAATGCTTTGACGGTCGCCTCTCGTCCGCACGAAGTCCGAGAGGCTTGGAAGAGACCTCATCTGAAAGGTGGATTCACAACGATCGAGTGTGTCGAATGTCAGCCTACTAGCTCAAACGTAAGTGTTCAAAAGTTCTGCCGAAATCACATAGGTCGTCATGTTACAATTTAGTCAATAAAGGCCTACTCCTGGAGCGAAACTGAATGCTTTGACGGTCGCTGCTCGGCCCCACAACCGTCCAGAGACATGGGGGAGACCTCCCCTGAAAGGTGGATTCACAACCATCGAGTGTGTCGAACGTCAGCCCACTCGCTCAAACTTAAGAGTTCAAAAGTTCTGCCGAAATCACAAAGGTCGTCATTTTACAATTTAGTCAATAAAGGCCTACTACTGGAGCGAAACTGAATGCTTTGACAGTCGCTGTTCGGACGCACGAAGTCCGAGAGGCTTGGAAGAGACCTCATCTGAAAGGTGGATTCACAACGATCGAGTGTGTTGAACGTCAGCCCACTAGCTCAAACTTAAGGGTTCAAAAGTTCTGCCGAAATCACATAGGTCGTCATGTTACAATTTTGTCAATAAAGGGCTACTCCTGGAGCGAAACTGAATGCTTTGACGGTCGCCTCTCGTCCGCACGAAGTCCGAGAGGCTTGGAAGAGACCTCATCTGAAAGGTGGATTCACAACGATCGAGTGTGTCGAATGTCAGCCCACTAGCTCAAACGAAAGTGTTCAAAACTTCTGCCGAAATCACATCGGTCGTCATGTTACAATTTAGTCAATAAAGTCCTACTACTGAAGCGAAACTGAATGCTTTGACGGTCGCCTCTCGGCCGCACGAAGTCCGAGAGGCTTGGAAGAGACCTCATCTGAAAGGTGGCTTCACAACGATCAAGTGTTTCGAACGTCAGCCCACTAGCTCAAACTTAAAGGTTCAAAAGTTCTGCCGAAATCACATTGGTCGTCATGTTACAATTTAGTCAATAAAGGCCTACTCCTGGAGCGAAACGGAATGCTTTGAAGGTCACCGCTCGGCCGCACGAAGTCCGAGAGGCTTGGAAGAGACCTCATCTGAAAGGTGGATTCACAACGATCGAGTGTGTCGAATGTCAGCCTACTAGCTCAAACGTAAGGGTTCAAAAGTTCTGCCGAAATCACATAGGTCGTTATGTTACAATTTAGTCAATAAAGGCCTACTCCTGGAGCGAAACTGAATGCTTTGACAGTCGCTGCTCGGACGCACGAAGTCCGAGAGGCTTGGAAGAGACCTCATCTGAAAGGTGGATTCACAACGATCGAGTGTGTCGAATGTCAGCCTACTAGCTCAAACTTAAGGGTTCGAAAGTTCTGCCGAAATCACATAGGTCGTCATGTTACAATTTTGTCAATAAAGGCCTACTCCTGGAGCGAAACGGAATGCAATTACGGTCGCCGCTCGGCCGCACGAAGTCCGAGAGGCTTGGTAGTGACCTCATCTGAAAGTAGGATTCACAACGATCGAGTGTGTCGAACGTCAGCCCACTAGCTCAAACTTAAGGGTTCAAAAGTTCTGCCGAAATCACAAAGGTCGTCATTTTACAATTTAGTCAATAAATGCCTACTCCTGGAGCGAAACTGAATGCTTTGACTGTCGCCTCTCGGCCGCACGAAGTCCGAGAGGCTTGGAAGAGACCTCATCGGAAAGGTGGATTCACAACGATCGAGTGTGTCGAATGTCAGCCTACTAGCTCAAACTTAAGTGTTCAAAAGTTCTGCCGAAGTCACATAGGTCGTCATGTTACAATTTAGTCAATAAAGACCTACTACTGGAGAGAAACGGAATGCTTCGACGGTCGCCTCTCGGCCGCACGAAGTCCGAGTGGCTTGGAAGAGACCTCATCTGAAAGGTGGATTCACAACGATCGAGTGTGTCGAACGTCAGCCCACTAGCTCTAACTTAAGGGTTCAAAAGTTCTGCCGAAATCACATAGGTCGTCATGTTACAATTTAGTCAATAAAGGCCTACTCCTGGAGCGAAACTGAATTCTTTGACAGTCGCTGCTGAGACGCACGAAGTCCGAGAGGCTTGGAAGAGACCTCATCTGAAAGGTGGATTCACAACGATCGAGTGTGTCGAATGTCAGCCCACTAGCTCAAACGAAAGTGTTCAAAACTTCTGCCGAAATCACATCGGTCGTCATGTTACAATTTAGTCAATAAAGTCCTACTACTGAAGCGAAACTGAATGCTTTGACGGTCGCCTCTCGGCCGCACGAAGTCCGAGAGGCTTGGAAGAGACCTCATCTGAAAGGTGGCTTCACAACGATCAAGTGTTTCGAACGTCAGCCCACTAGCTCAAACTTAAAGGTTCAAAAGTTCTGCCGAAATCACATTGGTCGTCATGTTACAATTTAGTCAATAAAGGCCTACTCCTGGAGCGAAACGGAATGCTTTGAAGGTCACCGCTCGGCCGCACGAAGTCCGAGAGGCTTGGAAGAGACCTCATCTGAAAGGTGGATTCACAACAATCGAGTGTGTCGAATGTCAGCCTACTAGCTCAAACGTAAGGGTTCAAAAGTTCTGCCGAAATCACATAGGTCGTTATGTTACAATTTAGTCAATAAAGGCCTACTCCTGGAGCGAAACTGAATGCTTTGACAGTCGCTGCTCGGACGCACGAAGTCCGAGAGGCTTGGAAGAGACCTCATCTGAAAGGTGGATTCACAACGATCGAGTGTGTCGAATGTCAGCCTACTAGCTCAAACTTAAGGGTTCGAAAGTTCTGCCGAAATCACATAGGTCGTCATGTTACAATTTTGTCAATAAAGGCCTACTCCTGGAGCGAAACGGAATGCAATTACGGTCGCCGCTCGGCCGCACGAAGTCCGAGAGGCTTGGTAGTGACCTCATCTGAAAGTAGGATTCACAACGATCGAGTGTGTCGAACGTCAGCCCACTAGTTCAAACTTAAGGGTTCAAAAGTTCTGCCGAAATCACAAAGGTCGTCATTTTACAATTTAGTCAATAAATGCCTACTCCTGGAGCGAAACTGAATGCTTTGACGGTCGCCTCTCGGCCGCACGAAGTCCGAGAGGCTTGGAAGAGACCTCATCGGAAAGGTGGATTCACAACGATCTAGAGTGTCGAACGTCAGCCCACTAGCTCAAACTTAAGGGTTCAAAAGTTTTGCCGAAATCACATTTGTCGTCGTGTTACAATTTAGTCAATAAAGGCCTACTCCTGGAGCGAAACTAAATGCTTTGAAGGTCGCCGCTCGGCCGCACGAAGTCCGAGAGGCTTGGAAGAGACCTCATCTGAAAGGTGGATTCACAACGATCGAGTGTGTCGAATGTCAGCCTACTAGCTCAAACTTAAGTGTTCAAAAGTTCTGCCGAAGTCACATAGGTCGTCATGTTACAATTTAGTCAATAAAGGCCTACTCCTGGAGCGAAACTGAATGCTTTGACAGTCGCTGCTCGGACGCACGAAGTGCGAGAGGCTTGGAAGAGACCTCATCTGAAAGGTGGATACAGAACGATCGAGTGTGTCGAACGTCAGCCCACTTTCTCAAACTTAAGGGTTCAAACGTTCTGCCGAAATCACAAAGGTCGTCATTTTACAATTTAGTCAATAAAGGCCTACTACTGGAGCGAAACGGAATGCTTCGACGCTCGTGTTTCGGCCGCACGATCTCCGAGAGGCTTGGAAGAGACCTCATCTGAAAGGTGGATTCACAACGATCAAGAGTGTCGAACGTCAGCCCACTAGCTCAAACTTAAGGGTTCAAAAGTTCTGCCGAAATCACATAGGTCGTCATGTTATAATTTAGTCAATAAAGGACTACTCCTGGAGCGAAACTGAATGCTTTGACAGTCGCTGCTCGGCCGCACGACCTCCGAGAGGCTTGGAAGAGACCTCATCTGAAAGGTGGATTTACAACGATCGAGTGTGTCGAATGTCAGCCTACTAGCTCAAACTTAAGTGTTCAAAAGTTCTGCCGAAATCACATAGGTCGTCATGTTATAATTTAGTCAATAAAGGCCTACTCCTGGAGCGAAACTGAATGCTTTGACGGTCGCTGCTCGGCCCCACAACCGTCCAGAGACAGGGGGGAGACCTCCCCATAAAGGTGGATTCACAACAATCGAGTGTGTCGAACGTCAGCCCACTCGCTCAAACTTAAGGGTTCAAAAGTTCTGCCGAAATCACATCGGTCGTCATGTTACAATTTAGTCAATAAAGTCCTACTACCGAAGCGAAACTGAATGCTTTGACGGTCGCCTCTCGGCCGCACGAAGTCCGAGAGGCTTGGAAGAGACCTCATCTGAAAGGTGGATTCACAACGATCGAGTGTGTCGAACGTCAGCCTACTAGCTCAAACTTAAGGGTTCAAAAGTTCTGCCGAAATCACATAGGTAGTCATGTTACAATTTAGTCAATAAAGTCCTACTACTGGAGCGAAACTGAATGCTTTGACGGTCGCCTCTCGTCCGCACGAAGTCCGAGAGGCTTGGAAGAGACCTCATCTGAAAGGTGGATTCACAACGATCGAGTGTGTCGAATGTCAGCCTACTAGCTCAAACGTAAGTGTTCAAAAGTTCTGCCGAAATCACATAGGTCGTCATGTTACAATTTAGTCAATAAAGGCCTACTCCTGGAGCGAAACTGAATGCTTTGACGGTCGCTGCTCGGCCCCACAACCGTCCAGAGACATGGGGGAGACCTCCCCTGAAAGGTGGATTCACAACCATCGAGTGTGTCGAACGTCAGCCCACTCGCTCAAACTTAAGGGTTCAAAAGTTCTGCCGAAATCACAAAGGTCGTCATTTTACAATTTAGTCAATAAAGGCCTACTACTGGAGCGAAACTGAATGCTTTGACAGTCGCTGTTCGGACGCACGAAGTCCGAGAGGCTTGGAAGAGACCTCATCTGAAAGGTGGATTCACAACGATCGAGTGTGTCGAACGTCAGCCCACTAGCTCAAACTTAAGGGTTCAAAAGTTCTGCCGAAATCACATAGGTCGTCATGTTACAATTTTGTCAATAAAGGGCTACTCCTGGAGCGAAACTGAATGCTTTGACGGTCGCCTCTCGTCCGCACGAAGTCCGAGAGGCTTGGAAGAGACCTCATCTGAAAGGTGGATTCACAACGATCGAGTGTGTCGAATGTCAGCCTACTAGCTCAAACGTAAGTGTTCAAAAGTTCTGCCGAAATCACATAGGACGTCATTTTACAATTTTGTCAATAAAGGCCTACTCCTAAAGCGAAACTGAATGCAATTACGGTCGCCGCTCGGCCGCACGAAGTCCGAGAGGCTTGGAAGTGACCTCATCTGAAAGTAGGATTCACAATGATCGAGTGTGTCGAACGTCAGCCCACTAGCTCAAACTTAAGGGTTCAAAAGTTCTGCCGAAATCACATTGGTCGTCATGTTACAATTTAGTCAATAAAGGCCTACTCCTGGAGCGAAACTGAATGCTTTGAAGTTCGCCGCTCGGCCGCACGAAGTCCGAGAGGCTTGGAAGAGACCTCATCTGAAAGGTGGATTCACAACGATCGAGTGTGTCGAATGTCAGCCCACTAGCTCAAACGAAAGTGTTCAAAACTTCTGCCGAAATCACATCGGTCGTCATGTTACAATTTAGTCAATAAAGTCCTACTACTGAAGCGAAACTGAATGCTTTGACGGTCGCCTCTCGGCCGCACGAAGTCCGAGAGGCTTGGAAGAGACCTCATCTGAAAGGTGGCTTCACAACGATCAAGTGTTTCGAACGTCAGCCCACTAGCTCAAACTTAAAGGTTCAAAAGTTCTGCCGAAATCACATTGGTCGTCATGTTACAATTTAGTCAATAAAGGCCTACTCCTGGAGCGAAACGGAATGCTTTGAAGGTCACCGCTCGGCCGCACGAAGTCCGAGAGGCTTGGAAGAGACCTCATCTGAAAGGTGGATTCACAACGATCGAGTGTGTCGAATGTCAGCCTACTAGCTCAAACGTAAGGGTTCAAAAGTTCTGCCGAAATCACATAGGTCGTTATGTTACAATTTAGTCAATAAAGGCCTACTCCTGGAGCGAAACTGAATGCTTTGACAGTCGTTGCTCTGACGCACGAAGTCCGAGAGGCTTGGAAGAGACCTCATCTGAAAGGTGGATTCACAACGATCGAGTGTGTCGAATGTCAGCCTACTAGCTCAAACTTAAGGGTTCGAAAGTTCTGCCGAAATCACATAGGTCGTCATGTTACAATTTTGTCAATAAAGGCCTACTCCTGGAGCGAAACGGAATGCAATTACGGTCGCCGCTCGGCCGCACGAAGTCCGAGAGGCTTGGTAGTGACCTCATCTGAAAGTAGGATTCACAACGATCGAGTGTGTCGAACGTCAGCCCACTAGCTCAAACTTAAGGGTTCAAAAGTTCTGCCGAAATCACAAAGGTCGTCATTTTACAATTTAGTCAATAAATGCCTTCTCCTGGAGCGAAACTGAATGCTTTGACGGTCGCCTCTCGGCCGCACGAAGTCCGAGAGGCTTGGAAGAGACCTCATCGGAAAGGTGGATTCACAACGATCGAGTGTGTCGAATGTCAGCCTACTAGCTCAAACTTAAGTGTTCAAAAGTTCTGCCGAAGTCACATAGGTCGTCATGTTACAATTTAGTCAATAAAGACCTACTACTGGAGAGAAACGGAATGCTTCGACGGTCGCCTCTCGGCCGCACGAAGTCCGAGAGGCTTGGAAGAGACCTCATCTGAAAGGTGGATTCACAACGATCTAGTGTGTCGAACGTCAGCCCACTAGCTCTAACTTAAGGGTTCAAAAGTTCTGCCGAAATCACATAGGTCGTCATGTTACAATTTAGTCAATAAAGGCCTACTCCTGGAGCGAAACTGAATTCTTTGACAGTCGCTGCTGAGACGCACGAAGTCCGAGAGGCTTGGAAGAGACCTCATCTGAAAGGTGGATTCACAACGATCGAGTGTGTCGAATGTCAGCCCACTAGCTCAAACGAAAGTGTTCAAAACTTCTGCCGAAATCACATCGGTCGTCATGTTACAATTTAGTCAATAAAGTCCTACTACTGTAGCGAAACTGAATGCTTTGACGGTCGCCTCTCGGCCGCACGAAGTCCGAGAGGCTTGGAAGAGACCTCATCTGAAAGGTGGCTTCACAACGATCAAGTGTTTCGAACGTCAGCCCACTAGCTCAAACTTAAAGGTTCAAAAGTTCTGCCGAAATCACATTGGTCGTCATGTTACAATTTAGTCAATAAAGGCCTACTCCTGGAGCGAAACGGAATGCTTTGAAGGTCACCGCTCGGCCGCACGAAGTCCGAGAGGCTTGGAAGAGACCTCATCTGAAAGGTGGATTCACAACGATCGAGTGTGTCGAATGTCAGCCTACTAGCTCAAACGTAAGGGTTCAAAAGTTCTGCCGAAATCACATAGGTCGTTATGTTACAATTTAGTCAATAAAGGCCTACTCCTGGAGCGAAACTGAATGCTTTGACAGTCGCTGCTCGGACGCACGAAGTCCGAGAGGCTTGGAAGAGACCTCATCTGAAAGGTGGATTCACAACGATCGAGTGTGTCGAATGTCAGCCTACTAGCTCAAACTTAAGGGTTCGAAAGTTCTGCCGAAATCACATAGGTCGTCATGTTACAATTTTGTCAATAAAGGCCTACTCCTGGAGCGAAACGGAATGCAATTACGGTCGCCGCTCGGCCGCACGAAGTCAGAGAGGCTTGGAAGTGACCTCATCTGAAAGTAGGATTCACAACGATCGAGTGTGTCGAACGTCAGCCCACTAGCTCAAACTTAAGGGTTCAAAAGTTCTGCCGAAATCACAAAGGTCGTCATTTTACAATTTAGTCAATAAATGCCTACTCCTGGAGCGAAACTGAATGCTTCGATGCTCGTGATTTGGCCGCACGACCTCCGAGAGGCTTGGAAGAGACCTCATCTGAAAGGTGGATTAACAGCGATCGAATGTGTCGAACGTCAGCCCACTAGCTCAAACTTAAGGGTTCAAAAGTTCTGCCGAAATCACATAGGTCGTCATGTTACAATTTAGTCAATAAAGGCCTACGACTGGAGCGAAACGGAATGCTTCGATGCTCGTGATTCGGCCGCACGACCTCCGAGAGGCTTGGAAGAGACCTCATCTGAAAAGTGGCTTCACAACGATCAAGTGTGTCAAACGTCAGCCCACTAGCTCAAACTTAAGGGTTCAAAAGTTCTGCCGAAATCACATTGGTCGTCATGTTACAATTTAGTCAATAAAGGCCTACTCCTGGAGCGAAACTGAATGCTTTGAAGGTCGCCGCTCGGCCGCACGAAGTCCGAGAGGCTTGGAAGAGACCTCATCTGAAAGGTGGATTCACAACGATCGAGTGTGTCGAATGTCAGCCTACTAGCTCAAACGTAAGTGTTCAAACGTTCTGCCGAAATCACATAGGTCGTCATGTTACAATTTAGTCAACAAAGTCCTACTCCTGGAGCGAAACTGAATGCTTTGACGGTCGCCTCTCGGCCGCACGAAGTCCGAGAGGCTTGGAAGAGACCTCATCTGAAAGGTGGATTCACAACGATCGAGTGTGTCGAACGTCAGCCCACTAGCTCTAACTTAAGGGTTCAAAAGTTCTGCCGAAATCACATAGGTCGTCATGTTACAATTTAGTCAATAAAGGCCTACTCCTGGAGCGAAACTGAATTCTTTGACAGTCGCTGCTGGGACGCACGAAGTCCGAGAGGCTTGGAAGAGACCTCATCTGAAAGGTGGATACAGAACGATCGAGTGTTTCGAACGTCAGCCCACTAGCTCAAACTTAAGGGTTCAAAAGTTCTGCCGAAATCACAAAGGTCGTCATTTTACAATTTAGTCAATAAAGGCCTACTACTGGAGCGAAACGGAATGCTTCGACGCTCGTGTTTCGGCCGCACGACCTCCGAGAGGCTTGGAAGAGACCTCATCTGAAAGGTGGATTCACAACGATCAAGAGTGTCGAACGTCAGCCCACTAGCTCAAACTTAAGGGTTCAAAAGTTCTGCCGAAATCACATTGGTCGTCATGTTACAATTTAGTCAATAAAGTCCTACTACTGGAGAGAAACGGAATGCTTCGACGCTCGTGTTTCGGCCGCATGACATCCGAGAGGCTTGGAAGTGACCTCATCTGAAAGTAGGATTCACAACGATCGAGTGTGTCGAACGTCAGCCCACTAGCTCAAACTTAAGGGTTCAAAAGTTCTGCCGAAATCACATTGGTCGTCATGTTACAATTTAGTCAATAAAGGCCTACTCCTGGAGCGAAACTGAATGCTTTGACGGTCGCCTCTCGGCCGCACGAAGTCCGAGAGGCTTGGAAGAGACCTCATCTGAAAGGTGGATACAGAACGATCGAGTGTTTCGAACGTCAGCCCACTAGCTCAAACTTAAGGGTTCAAAAGTTCTGCCGAAATCACAAAGGTCGTCATTTTACAATTTAGTCAATAAAGGCCTACTACTGGAGCGAAACGGAATGCTTCGACGCTCGTGTTTCGGCCGCACGACCTCCGAGAGGCTTGGAAGAGACCTCATCTGAAAGCTGGATTCACAACGATCAAGAGTGTCGAACGTCAGCCCACTAGCTCAAACTTAAGGGTTCAAAAGTTCTGCCGAAATCACATAGGTCGTCATGTTACAATTTAGTCAATAAAGTCCTACTACTGGAGTGAAAGCGAATGCTTTGACGGTCGCCTATCGGCCGCACGAAGTCCGAGAGGCTTGGAAGAGACCTCATCTGAAAGGTGGATTCACAATGATCGAGTGTGTCGAACGTCAGCCCACTAGCTCAAACTTAAGTGTTCAAAAGTTCTGCCGAAATCACATTGGTCGTCATGTTACAATTTAGTCAATAAAGGCCTACTACAGGAGCGAAACGGAATGCTTCGGCTCGTGTTTTGGCCGCACGACCTCCGAGAGGCTTGGAAGAGACCTCATCTGAAAGGTGGATTAACAGCGATCGAATGTGTCGAACGTCAGCCCACTAGCTCAAACTTAAGGGTTCAAAAGTTCTGCCGAAATCACATAGGTCGTCATGTTACAATTTAGTCAATAAAGGCCTACGACTGGAGCGAAACGGAATGCTTCGATGCTCGTGATTCGGCCGCACGAAGTCCGAGAGGCTTGGAAGAGACCTCATCTGAAAGGTGGCTTCACAACGATCAAGTGTGTCGAACGTCAGCCCACTAGCTCAAACTTAAGGGTTCAAAAGTTCTGCCGAAATCACATTGGTCGTCATGTTACAATTTAGTCAATAAAGGCCTACTCCTGGAGCGAAACTGAATGCTTTGAAGGTCGCCGCTCGGCCGCACGAAGTCCGAGAGGCTTGGAAGAGACCTCATCTGAAAGGTGGATTCACAACGATCGAGTGTGTCGAATGTCAGCCTACTAGCTCAAACGTAAGGGTTCAAAAGTTCTGCCGAAATCACATAGGTCGTTATGTTACAATTTAGTCAATAAAGGCCTACTCCTGGAGCGAAACTGAATGCTTTGACAGTCGCTGCTCGGACGCACGAAGTCCGAGAGGCTTGGAAGAGACCTCATCTGAAAGGTGGATTCACAACGATCGAGTGTGTCGAATGTCAGCCTACTAGCTCAAACTTAAGGGTTCGAAAGTTCTGCCGAAATCACATAGGTCGTCATGTTACAATTTTGTCAATAAAGGCCTACTCCTGGAGCGAAACGGAATTCAATTACGGTCGCCGCTCGGCCGCACGAAGTCCGAGAGGCTTGGAAGTGACCTCATCTGAAAGTAGGATTCACAACGATCGAGTGTGTCGAACGTCAGCCCACTAGCTCAAACTTAAGGGTTCAAAAGTTCTGCCGAAATCACAAAGGTCGTCATTTTACAATTTAGTCAATAAATGCCTACTCCTGGAGCGAAACTGAATGCTTTGACGGTCGCCTCTCGGCCGCACGAAGTCCGAGAGGCTTGGAAGAGACCTCATCGGAAAGGTGGATTCACAACGATCGAGTGAGTCGAATGTCAGCCTACTAGCTCAAACTTAAGTGTTCAAAAGTTCTGCCGAAGTCACATAGGTCGTCATGTTACAATTTAGTCAATAAAGACCTACTACTGGAGAGAAACGGAATGCTTCGACGGTCGCCTCTCGGCCGCATGAAGTCCGAGAGGCTTGGAAGAGACCTCATCTGAAAGGTGGCTTCACAACGATCGAGTGTGTCGAATGTCAGCCCACTAGCTCTAACTTAAGGGTTCAAAAGTTCTGCCGAAATCACATAGGTCGTCATGTTACAATTTAGTCAATAAAGGCCTACTACTGGAGCGAAACGGAATGCTTCGATGCTCGTGATTTGGCCGCACGACCTCCGAGAGGCTTGGAAGAGACCTCATCTGAAAGGTGGATTAACAGCGATCGAATGTGTCGAACGTCAGCCCACTAGCTCAAACTTAAGGGTTCAAAAGTTCTGCCGAAATCACATAGGTCGTCATGTTACAATTTAGTCAATAAAGGCCTACGACTGGAGCGAAACGGAATGCTTCGATGCTCGTGATTCGGCCGCACGACCTCCGAGAGGCTTGGAAGAGACCTCATCTGAAAAGTGGCTTCACAACGATCAAGTGTGTCAAACGTCAGCCCACTAGCTCAAACTTAAGGGTTCAAAAGTTCTGCCGAAATCACATTGGTCGTCATGTTACAATTTAGTCAATAAAGGCCTACTCCTGGAGCGAAACTGAATGCTTTGAAGGTCGCCGCTCGGCCGCACGAAGTCCGAGAGGCTTGGAGAGACCTCATCTGAAAGGTGGATTCACAACGATCGAGTGTGTCGAATGTCAGCCTACTAGCTCAAACGTAAGTGTTCAAACGTTCTGCCGAAATCACATAGGTCGTCATGTTACAATTTAGTCAATAAAGTCCTACTCCTGGAGCGAAACTGAATGCTTTGACGGTCGCCTCTCGGCCGCACGAAGTCCGAGAGGCTTGGAAGAGACCTCATCTGAAAGGTGGATTCACAACGATCGAGTGTGTCGAACGTCAGCCCACTAGCTCTAACTTAAGGGTTCAAAAGTTCTGCCGAAATCACATAGGTCGTCATGTTACAATTTAGTCAATAAAGGCCTACTCCTGGAGCGAAACTGAATTCTTTGACAGTCGCTGCTGGGACGCACGAAGTCCGAGAGGCTTGGAAGAGACCTCATCTGAAAGGTGGATACAGAACGATCGAGTGTTTCGAACGTCAGCCCACTAGCTCAAACTTAAGGGTTCAAAAGTTCTGCCGAAATCACAAAGGTCGTCATTTTACAATTTAGTCAATAAAGGCCTACTACTGGAGCGAAACGGAATGCTTCGACGCTCGTGTTTCGGCCGCACGACCTCCGAGAGGCTTGGAAGAGACCTCATCTGAAAGGTGGATTCACAACGATCAAGAGTGTCGAACGTCAGCCCACTAGCTCAAACTTAAGGGTTCAAAAGTTCTGCCGAAATCACATTGGTCGTCATGTTACAATTTAGTCAATAAAGTCCTACTACTGGAGAGAAACGGAATGCTTCGACGCTCGTGTTTCGGCCGCATGACATCCGAGAGGCTTGGAAGTGACCTCATCTGAAAGTAGGATTCACAACGATCGAGTGTGTCGAACGTCAGCCCACTAGCTCAAACTTAAGGGTTCAAAAGTTCTGCCGAAATCACATTGGTCGTCATGTTACAATTTAGTCAATAAAGGCCTACTCCTGGAGCGAAACTGAATGCTTTGACGGTCGCCTCTCGGCCGCACGAAGTCCGAGAGGCTTGGAAGAGACCTCATCTGAAAGGTGGATACAGAACGATCGAGTGTTTCGAACGTCAGCCCACTAGCTCAAACTTAAGGGTTCAAAAGTTCTGCCGAAATCACAAAGGTCGTCATTTTACAATTTAGTCAATAAAGGCCTACTACTGGAGCGAAACGGAATGCTTCGACGCTCGTGTTTCGGCCGCACGACCTCCGAGAGGCTTGGAAGAGACCTCATCTGAAAGGTGGATTCACAACGATCAAGAGTGTCGAACGTCAGCCCACTAGCTCAAACTTAAGGGTTCAAAAGTTCTGCCGAAATCACATAGGTCGTCATGTTACAATTTAGTCAATAAAGTCCTACTACTGGAGTGAAAGCGAATGCTTTGACGGTCGCCTATCGGCCGCACGAAGTCCGAGAGGCTTGGAAGAGACCTCATCTGAAAGGTGGATTCACAATGATCGAGTGTGTCGAACGTCAGCCCACTAGCTCAAACTTAAGTGTTCAAAAGTTCTGCCGAAATCACATTGGTCGTCATGTTACAATTTAGTCAATAAAGGCCTACTACAGGAGCGAAACGGAATGCTTCGGCTCGTGTTTTGGCCGCACGACCTCCGAGAGGCTTGGAAGAGACCTCATCTGAAAGGTGGATTAACAGCGATCGAATGTGTCGAACGTCAGCCCACTAGCTCAAACTTAAGGGTTCAAAAGTTCTGCCGAAATCACATAGGTCGTCATGTTACAATTTAGTCAATAAAGGCCTACGACTGGAGCGAAACGGAATGCTTCGATGCTCGTGATTCGGCCGCACGACCTCCGAGAGGCTTGGAAGAGACCTCATCTGAAAGGTGGCTTCACAACGATCAAGTGTGTCGAACGTCAGCCCACTAGCTCAAACTTAAGGGTTCAAAAGTTCTGCCGAAATCACATTGGTCGTCATGTTACAATTTAGTCAATAAAGGCCTACTCCTGGAGCGAAACTGAATGCTTTGAAGGTCGCCGCTCGGCCGCACGAAGTCCGAGAGGCTTGGAAGTGACCTCATCTGAAAGTAGGATTCACAACGATCGAGTGTGTCGAACGTCAGCCCACTAGCTCAAACTTAAGGGTTCAAAAGTTCTGCCGAAATCACAAAGGTCGTCATTTTACAATTTAGTCAATAAAGGCCTACTCCTGGAGCGAAACTGAATGCTTTGACGGTCGCCTCTCGGCCGCACGAAGTCCGAGAGGCTTGGAAGAGACCTCATCGGAAAGGTGGATTCACAACGATCGAGTGTGTCGAATGTCAGCCTACTAGCTCAAACTTAAGTGTTCAAAAGTTCTGCCGAAATCACATAGGTCGTCATGTTACAATTTAGTCAATAAAGTCCAACTACTGGAGCGAAACTGAATGCTTTGACGGTCGCCTCTCGTCCGCACGAAGTCCGAGAGGCTTGGAAGGGACCTCATCTCAAAGGTGGATTCACAACGATCGAGTGTGTCGAATGTCAGCCTACTAGCTCAAACGTAAGTGTTCAAAAGTTCTGCCGAAATCACATCGGTCGTCATGTTACAATTTAGTCAATAAAGGCCTACTCCTGGAGCGAAGCTGAATGCTTTGACGGTCGCTGCTCGGCCCCACAACCGTCCAGAGACATGGGGGAGACCTCCCCTGAAAGGTGGATTCACAACAATCGAGTGTGTCGAACGTCAGCCCACTCGCTCAAACTTAAGGGTTCAAAAGTTCTGCCGAAATCACAAAGGTCGTCATTTTACAATTTAGTCAATAAAGGCCTACTACTGGAGCGAAACGGAATGCTTCGACGCTCGTGTTTCGGCCGCATGACATCCGAGAGGCTTGGAAGAGACCTCATCTGAAAGGTGGATTCACAACGATCGAGTGTGTCGAACGTCAGCCCACTAGCTCAAACTTAAGGGTTCAAAAGTTCTGCCGAAATCACATTGGTCGTCATGTTACAATTTTGTCAATAAAGGCCTACTCCTGGAGCGAAACTGAATGCAATTACGGTCGCCGCTCGGCCGCACGAAGTCCGAGAGGCTTGGAAGTGACCTCATCTGAAAGGTGGATTCACAACGATCGAGTGTGTCGAATGTCAGCCTACTAGCTCAAACGTAAGTGTTCAAAAGTTCTGCCGAAGTCACATAGGTCGTCATGTTAAAATTTAGTCAATAAAGGCCTACTACTGGAGAGAAACGGAATGCTTCGACGGGCGCCTCTCGGCCGCACGAAGTCCGAGAGGCTTGGAAGAGACCTCATCTGAAAGGTGGATTCACAACGATCGAGTGTGTCGAACGTCAGCCCATTAACTCTATCTTAAGGGTTCAAAAGTTCTGCCGAAATCACATAGGTCGTCATGTTACAATTTAGTCAATAAAGGCCTACTCCTGGAGCGAAACTGAATGCTTGAAGGTCGACGCTCGGCCGCACGAAGTCCGAGAGGCTTGGAAGAGACCTCATCTGAAAGGTGGATTCACAACGATCGAGTGTGTCGAACGTCAGCCCACTAGCTCAAACTTAAGGGTTCAAAAGTTCTGCCGAAATCACATAGGTCGTCATGTTACAATTTTGTCAATAAAGGCCTACTCCTGGAGCGAAACTGAATGCAATTACGGTCGCGCTCGGCCGCACGAAGTCCGAGACGCTTGGAAGTGACCTCATCTGAAAGTAGGATTCACAATGATCAAGAGTGTCGAACGTCAGCCCACTAGCTCAAACTTAAGGGTTCAAAAGTTCTGCCGAAATCACATTGGTCGTCATGTTACAATTTAGTCAATAAAGGCCTACTCTTGGAGCGAAACGGAATGCTTCGGCTCGTGTTTTGGCCGCACGACCTCCGAGAGGCTTGGAAGAGACCTCATCTGAAAGGTGGATTAACAGCGATCGAATGTGTCGAAAGTCAGCCCACTAGCTCAAACTTAAGGGTTCAAAAGTTCTGCCGAAATCACATAGGTCGTCATGTTACAATTTAGTCAATAAAGGCCTACGACTGGAGCGAAACGGAATGCTTTGACGCTCGTGATTCGGCCGCACATACTCCGAGAGGCTTGGAAGAGACCTCATCTGAAAGGTGGTTTCACAACGATCAAGTGTGTCGAACGTCAGCCCACTAGCTCAAACTTAAGGGTTCAAAAGTTCTGCCGAAATCACATTGGTCGTCATGTTACAATTTAGTCAATAAAGGCCTACTCCTGAAGCGAAACTGAATGCTTTGAAGGTCGCCGCTCGGCCGCACGAAGTCCGAGAGGCTTGGAAGAGACCTCATCTGAAAGGTGGATTCACAACGATCGAGTGTGTCGAATGTCAGCCTACTAGCTCAAACGTAAGTGTTCAAAAGTTCTGCCGAAATCACATAGGTCGTCATGTTACAATTTAGTCAATAAAGTCCTACTCCTGGAGCGAAACTGAATGCAATTACGGTCGCCGCTCGGCCGCACGAAGTCCGAGAGGCTTGGAAGTGACCTCATCTGAAAGTAGCATTCACAATGATCGAGTGTGTCGAACGTCAGCCCACTAGCTCAAACTTAAGGGTTCAAAAGTTCTGCCGAAATCACAAATGTCGTCATTTTACAATTTAGTCAATAAAGGCCTACTCCTGGAGCGAAACTGAATGCTTTGACGGTCGCCTCTCGGCCGCACGAAGTCCGAGAGGCTTGGAAGAGACCTCATCGGAAAGGTGGATTCACAACGATCGAGTGTGTCGAATGTCAGCCCACTAGCTCGAACTTAAGTGTTCAAAAGTTCTGCCGAAATCACATAGGTCGTCATGTTACAATTTAGTCAATAAAGGCCTACTACTGGAGCGAAACGGAATGCTTCGACGCTTGTGTTTCGGCCGCACGACCTCCGAGAGGCTTGGAAGAGACCTCATCTGAAAGGTGGATTCACAACGATCGAGTGTGTCGAACGTCGGCCCACTAGCTCAAACTTAAGGGTTCAAAAGTTCTGCCGAAATCACATAGGTCGTCATGTTACAATTTAGTCAATAAAGGCCTACGTCTGGCGCGAAATTTAATGCTTTGACGGTCGCTGCTCGGCCCCACAACCGTCCAGAGACATGGGGGAGACCTCCCCTGAAAGGTGGATTCACAACAATCGAGTGTGTTAAATGTCAATCTACTAGCTCAAACTTAAGTGTTCAAAAGTTCTGCCGAAATCACATAGGTCGTCATGTTACAATTTAGTCAATAAACTCCTACTACTGGAGCGAAACTGAATGCTTTGACGGTCGCCGCTCGGCCGCACGAAGTCCGAGAGGCTTGGAAGTGACCTCATCTGAAAGTAGGATTCACAATGATCGAGTGTGTCGAACGTCAGCCCACTAGCTCAAACTTAAGGGTTCAAAAGTTCTGCCGAAATCACATTGGTCGTCATGTTACAATTTAGTCAATAAAGGCCTACTCCTGGAGCGAAACTGAATGCTTTGAAGGTCGCTGCTCGGCCGCACGAAGTCCGAGAGGCTTGGAATAGACCTCATCTGAAAGGTGGATTCACAACGATCAAGTGTGTCGAATGTCAGCCTACTAGCTCAAACGTAAGTGTTCAAAAGTTCTGCCGAAGTCACATAGGTCGTCATGTTAAAATTTAGTCAATAAAGGCCTACTACTGGAGAGAAACGGAATGCTTCGACGGGCGCCTCTCGGCCGCACGAAGTCCGAGAGGCTTGGAAGAGACCTCATCTGAAAGGTGGATTCACAACGATCGAGTGTGTCGAACGTCAGCCCATTAACTCTATCTTAAGGGTTCAAAAGTTCTGCCGAAATCACATAGGTCGTCATGTTACAATTTAGTCAATAAAGGCCTACTCCTGGAGCGAAACTGAATGCTTGAAGGTCGACGCTCGGCCGCACGAAGTCCGAGAGGCTTGGAAGAGACCTCATCTGAAAGGTGGATTCACAACGATCGAGTGTGTCGAACGTCAGCCCACTAGCTCAAACTTAAGGGTTCAAAAGTTCTGCCGAAATCACATAGGTCGTCATGTTACAATTTTGTCAATAAAGGCCTACTCCTGGAGCGAAACTGAATGCAATTACGGTCGCGCTCGGCCGCACGAAGTCCGAGACGCTTGGAAGTGACCTCATCTGAAAGTAGGATTCACAATGATCAAGAGTGTCGAACGTCAGCCCACTAGCTCAAACTTAAGGGTTCAAAAGTTCTGCCGAAATCACATTGGTCGTCATGTTACAATTTAGTCAATAAAGGCCTACTCTTGGAGCGAAACGGAATGCTTCGGCTCGTGTTTTGGCCGCACGACCTCCGAGAGGCTTGGAAGAGACCTCATCTGAAAGGTGGATTAACAGCGATCGAATGTGTCGAAAGTCAGCCCACTAGCTCAAACTTAAGGGTTCAAAAGTTCTGCCGAAATCACATAGGTCGTCATGTTACAATTTAGTCAATAAAGGCCTACGACTGGAGCGAAACGGAATGCTTTGACGCTCGTGATTCGGCCGCACATACTCCGAGAGGCTTGGAAGAGACCTCATCTGAAAGGTGGTTTCACAACGATCAAGTGTGTCGAACGTCAGCCCACTAGCTCAAACTTAAGGGTTCAAAAGTTCTGCCGAAATCACATTGGTCGTCATGTTACAATTTAGTCAATAAAGGCCTACTCCTGAAGCGAAACTGAATGCTTTGAAGGTCGCCGCTCGGCCGCACGAAGTCCGAGAGGCTTGGAAGAGACCTCATCTGAAAGGTGGATTCACAACGATCGAGTGTGTCGAATGTCAGCCTACTAGCTCAAACGTAAGTGTTCAAAAGTTCTGCCGAAATCACATAGGTCGTCATGTTACAATTTAGTCAATAAAGTCCTACTCCTGGAGCGAAACTGAATGCAATTACGGTCGCCGCTCGGCCGCACGAAGTCCGAGAGGCTTGGAAGTGACCTCATCTGAAAGTAGCATTCACAATGATCGAGTGTGTCGAACGTCAGCCCACTAGCTCAAACTTAAGGGTTCAAAAGTTCTGCCGAAATCACAAATGTCGTCATTTTACAATTTAGTCAATAAAGGCCTACTCCTGGAGCGAAACTGAATGCTTTGACGGTCGCCTCTCGGCCGCACGAAGTCCGAGAGGCTTGGAAGAGACCTCATCGGAAAGGTGGATTCACAACGATCGAGTGTGTCGAATGTCAGCCCACTAGCTCGAACTTAAGTGTTCAAAAGTTCTGCCGAAATCACATAGGTCGTCATGTTACAATTTAGTCAATAAAGGCCTACTACTGGAGCGAAACGGAATGCTTCGACGCTTGTGTTTCGGCCGCACGACCTCCGAGAGGCTTGGAAGAGACCTCATCTGAAAGGTGGATTCACAACGATCGAGTGTGTCGAACGTCGGCCCACTAGCTCAAACTTAAGGGTTCAAAAGTTCTGCCGAAATCACATAGGTCGTCATGTTACAATTTAGTCAATAAAGGCCTACGTCTGGCGCGAAATTTAATGCTTTGACGGTCGCTGCTCGGCCCCACAACCGTCCAGAGACATGGGGGAGACCTCCCCTGAAAGGTGGATTCACAACAATCGAGTGTGTTAAATGTCAATCTACTAGCTCAAACTTAAGTGTTCAAAAGTTCTGCCGAAATCACATAGGTCGTCATGTTACAATTTAGTCAATAAACTCCTACTACTGGAGCGAAACTGAATGCTTTGACGGTCGCCGCTCGGCCGCACGAAGTCCGAGAGGCTTGGAAGTGACCTCATCTGAAAGTAGGATTCACAATGATCGAGTGTGTCGAACGTCAGCCCACTAGCTCAAACTTAAGGGTTCAAAAGTTCTGCCGAAATCACATTGGTCGTCATGTTACAATTTAGTCAATAAAGGCCTACTCCTGGAGCGAAACTGAATGCTTTGAAGGTCGCTGCTCGGCCGCACGAAGTCCGAGAGGCTTGGAATAGACCTCATCTGAAAGGTGGATTCACAACGATCAAGTGTGTCGAATGTCAGCCTACTAGCTCAAACGTAAGTGTTCAAAAGTTCTGCCGAAGTCACATAGGTCGTCATGTTAAAATTTAGTCAATAAAGGCCTACTACTGGAGAGAAACGGAATGCTTCGACGGGCGCCTCTCGGCCGCACGAAGTCCGAGAGGCTTGGAAGAGACCTCATCTGAAAGGTGGATTCACAACGATCGAGTGTGTCGAACGTCAGCCCATTAACTCTATCTTAAGGGTTCAAAAGTTCTGCCGAAATCACATAGGTCGTCATGTTACAATTTAGTCAATAAAGGCCTACTCCTGGAGCGAAACTGAATGCTTGAAGGTCGACGCTCGGCCGCACGAAGTCCGAGAGGCTTGGAAGAGACCTCATCTGAAAGGTGGATTCACAACGATCGAGTGTGTCGAACGTCAGCCCACTAGCTCAAACTTAAGGGTTCAAAAGTTCTGCCGAAATCACATAGGTCGTCATGTTACAATTTTGTCAATAAAGGCCTACTCCTGGAGCGAAACTGAATGCAATTACGGTCGCGCTCGGCCGCACGAAGTCCGAGACGCTTGGAAGTGACCTCATCTGAAAGTAGGATTCACAATGATCAAGAGTGTCGAACGTCAGCCCACTAGCTCAAACTTAAGGGTTCAAAAGTTCTGGCGAAATCACATTGGTCGTCATGTTACAATTTAGTCAATAAAGGCCTACTCTTGGAGCGAAACGGAATGCTTCGGCTCGTGTTTTGGCCGCACGACCTCCGAGAGGCTTGGAAGAGACCTCATCTGAAAGGTGGATTAACAGCGATCGAATGTGTCGAAAGTCAGCCCACTAGCTCAAACTTAAGGGTTCAAAAGTTCTGCCGAAATCACATAGGTCGTCATGTTACAATTTAGTCAATAAAGGCCTACGACTGGAGCGAAACGGAATGCTTTGACGCTCGTGATTCGGCCGCACATACTCCGAGAGGCTTGGAAGAGACCTCATCTGAAAGGTGGTTTCACAACGATCAAGTGTGTCGAACGTCAGCCCACTAGCTCAAACTTAAGGGTTCAAAAGTTCTGCCGAAATCACATTGGTCGTCATGTTACAATTTAGTCAATAAAGGCCTACTCCTGGAGCGAAACTGAATGCTTTGAAGGTCGCCGCTCGGCCGCACGAAGTCCGAGAGGCTTGGAAGAGACCTCATCTGAAAGGTGGATTCACAACGATCGAGTGTGTCGAATGTCAGCCTACTAGCTCAAACATAAGTGTTCAAAAGTTCTGCCGAAATCACATAGGTCGTCATGTTACAATTTAGTCAATAAAGTCCTACTCCTGGAGCGAAACTGAATGCAATTACGGTCGCCGCTCGGCCGCACGAAGTCCGAGAGGCTTGGAAGTGACCTCATCTGAAAGTAGCATTCACAATGATCGAGTGTGTCGAACGTCAGCCCACTAGCTCAAACTTAAGGGTTCAAAAGTTCTGCCGAAATCACAAATGTCGTCATTTTACAATTTAGTCAATAAAGGCCTACTCCTGGAGCGAAACTGAATGCTTTGACGGTCGCCTCTCGGCCGCACGAAGTCCGAGAGGCTTGGAAGAGACCTCATCGGAAAGGTGGATTCACAACGATCGAGTGTGTCGAATGTCAGCCCACTAGCTCGAACTTAAGTGTTCAAAAGTTCTGCCGAAATCACATAGGTCGTCATGTTACAATTTAGTCAATAAAGGCCTACTACTGGAGCGAAACGGAATGCTTCGACGCTTGTGTTTCGGCCGCACGACCTCCGAGAGGCTTGGAAGAGACCTCATCTGAAAGGTGGATTCACAACGATCGAGTGTGTCGAACGTCGGCCCACTAGCTCAAACTTAAGGGTTCAAAAGTTCTGCCGAAATCACATAGGTCGTCATGTTACAATTTAGTCAATAAAGGCCTACGACTGGCGCGAAATTTAATGCTTTGACGGTCGCTGCTCGGCCCCACAACCGTCCAGAGACATGGGGGAGACCTCCCCTGAAAGGTGGATTCACAACAATCGAGTGTGTTAAATGTCAATCTACTAGCTCAAACTTAAGTGTTCAAAAGTTCTGCCGAAATCACATAGGTCGTCATGTTACAATTTAGTCAATAAACTCCTACTACTGGAGCGAAACTGAATGCTTTGACGGTCGCCGCTCGGCCGCACGAAGTCCGAGAGGCTTGGAAGTGACCTCATCTGAAAGTAGGATTCACAATGATCGAGTGTGTCGAACGTCAGCCCACTAGCTCAAACTTAAGGGTTCAAAAGTTCTGCCGAAATCACATTGGTCGTCATGTTACAATTTAGTCAATAAAGGCCTACTCCTGGAGTGAAACTGAATGCTTTGAAGGTCGCTGCTCGGCCGCACGAAGTCCGAGAGGCTTGGAAGAGACCTCATCTGAAAGGTGGATTCACAACGATCAAGTGTGTCGAATGTCAGCCTACTAGCTCAAACGTAAGTGTTCAAAAGTTCTGCCGAAATCACATTGGTCAGCATGTTACAATTTAGTCAATAAAGGCCTACTACTGGAGCGAAACGGAATGCTTCGACGCTCGTGTTTTGGCCGCACGACCTCCGAGAGGCTTGGAAGAGACCTCATCTGAAAGGTGGATTAACAACGATCGAATGTGTCGAACGTCAGCCCACTAGCTCAAACTTAAGGGTTCAAAAGTTCTGCCGAAATCACATAGGTCGTCATGTTACAATTTAGTCAATAAAGGCCTAAGACTGGAGCGAAACGGAATGCTTGAAGGTCGACGCTCGGCCGCACGAAGTCCGAGAGGCTTGGAAGAGACCTCATCTGAAAGGTGGATTCACAACGATCGAGTGTGTCGAACGTCAGCCCACTAGCTCAAACTTAAGGGTTCAAAAGTTCTGCCGAAATCACATAGGTCGTCATGTTACAATTTTGTCAATAAAGGCCTACTCCTGGAGCGAAACTGAATGCAATTACGGTCGCGCTCGGCCGCACGAAGTCCGAGACGCTTGGAAGTGACCTCATCTGAAAGTAGGATTCACAATGATCAAGAGTGTCGAACGTCAGCCCACTAGCTCAAACTTAAGGGTTCAAAAGTTCTGCCGAAATCACATTGGTCGTCATGTTACAATTTAGTCAATAAAGGCCTACTCTTGGAGCGAAACGGAATGCTTCGGCTCGTGTTTTGGCCGCACGACCTCCGAGAGGCTTGGAAGAGACCTCATCTGAAAGGTGGATTAACAGCGATCGAATGTGTCGAAAGTCAGCCCACTAGCTCAAACTTAAGGGTTCAAAAGTTCTGCCGAAATCACATAGGTCGTCATGTTACAATTTAGTCAATAAAGGCCTACGACTGGAGCGAAACGGAATGCTTTGACGCTCGTGATTCGGCCGCACATACTCCGAGAGGCTTGGAAGAGACCTCATCTGAAAGGTGGTTTCACAACGATCAAGTGTGTCGAACGTCAGCCCACTAGCTCAAACTTAAGGGTTCAAAAGTTCTGCCGAAATCACATTGGTCGTCATGTTACAATTTAGTCAATAAAGTCCTACTCCTGGAGCGAAACTGAATGCAATTACGGTCGCCGCTCGGCCGCACGAAGTCCGAGAGGCTTGGAAGTGACCTCATCTGAAAGTAGCATTCACAATGATCGAGTGTGTCGAACGTCAGCCCACTAGCTCAAACTTAAGGGTTCAAAAGTTCTGCCGAAATCACAAATGTCGTCATTTTACAATTTAGTCAATAAAGGCCTACTCCTGGAGCGAAACTGAATGCTTTGACGGTCGCCTCTCGGCCGCACGAAGTCCGAGAGGCTTGGAAGAGACCTCATCGGAAAGGTGGATTCACAACGATCGAGTGTGTCGAATGTCAGCCCACTAGCTCGAACTTAAGTGTTCAAAAGTTCTGCCGAAATCACATAGGTCGTCATGTTACAATTTAGTCAATAAAGGCCTACTACTGGAGCGAAACGGAATGCTTCGACGCTTGTGTTTCGGCCGCACGACCTCCGAGAGGCTTGGAAGAGACCTCATCTGAAAGGTGGATTCACAACGATCGAGTGTGTCGAACGTCGGCCCACTAGCTGAAACTTAAGGGTTCAAAAGTTCTGCCGAAATCACATAGGTCGTCATGTTACAATTTAGTCAATAAAGGCCTACGACTGGCGCGAAATTTAATGCTTTGACGGTCGCTGCTCGGCCCCACAACCGTCCAGAGACATGGGGGAGACCTCCCCTGAAAGGTGGATTCACAACAATCGAGTGTGTTAAATGTCAATCTACTAGCTCAAACTTAAGTGTTCAAAAGTTCTGCCGAAATCACATAGGTCGTCATGTTACAATTTAGTCAATAAACTCCTACTACTGGAGCGAAACTGAATGCTTTGACGGTCGCCGCTCGGCCGCACGAAGTCCGAGAGGCTTGGAAGAGACCTCATCTGAAAGGTGGATTCACAACGATCAAGTGTGTCGAATGTCAGCCTACTAGCTCAAACGTAAGTGTTCAAAAGTTCTGCCGAAATCACATTGGTCATCATGTTACAATTTAGTCAATAAAGGCCTACTACTGGAGCGAAACGGAATGCTTCGACGCTCGTGTTTTGGCCGCACGACCTCCGAGAGGCTTGGAAGAGACCTCATCTGAAAGGTGGATTAACAACGATCGAATGTGTCGAACGTCAGCCCACTAGCTCAAACTTAAGGGTTCAAAAGTTCTGCCGAAATCACATAGGTCGTCATGTTACAATTTAGTCAATAAAGGCCTAAGACTGGAGCGAAACGGAATGCTTCGACGTTCGTGTTTCGGCCGCATGACCTCCGAGAGGCTTGGAAGAGACCTCATCTGAAAGGTGGATTAACAGCGATCGAATGTGTCGAACGTCAGCCCACTAGCTCAAACTTAAGGGTTCAAAAGTTCTGCCGAAATCACATAGGTCGTCATGTTACAATTTAGTCAATAAAGGCCTACGACTGGAGCGAAACGGAATGCTTCGATGCTCGTGATTCGGCCGCACGACCTCCGAGAGGCTTGGAAGAGACCTCATCTGAAAGGTGGATTAACAGCGATCGAATGTGTCGAACGTCAGCCCACTAGCTCAAACTTAAGGGTTCAAAAGTTCTGCCGAAATCACATAGGTCGTCATGTTACAATTTAGTCAATAAAGGCCTACGACTGGATCGAAACGGAATCCTTCGACGCTCGTGTTTCGGCCGCATGACCTCCGAGAGGCTTGGAAGAGACCTCATCTGAAAGGTGGCTTCACAACGATCAAGTGTTTCGAACGTCAGCCCGCTAGCTCAAACTTAAAGGTTCAAAAGTTCTGCCGAAATCACATTGGTCGTCATGTTACAATTTAGTCAATAAAGGCCTACTCCTGGAGCGAAACTGAATACTTTGAAGGTCGCCGCTCGGCCGCACGAAGTACGAGAGGCTTGGAAGAGATCTCATCTCAAAGGTGGATTCACAACGATCGAGTGTGTCGAATGTCAGCCTACTAGCTCAAACGTAAGTGTTCAAAAGTTCTGCCGAAATCACATCGGTCGTCATGTTACAATTTAGTCAATAAAGGCCTACTCCTGGAGCGAAACTGAATGCTTTGACGGTCGCTGCTCGGCCCCACAACCGTCCAGAGACATGGGGGAGACCTCCCCTGAAAGGTGGATTCACAACCATCGAGTGTGTCGAACGTCAGCCCACTCGCTCAAACTTAAGGGTTCAAATGTTCTGCCGAAATCACAAAGGTCGTCATTTTACAATTTAGTCAATAAAGGCCTACTACTGGAGCGAAACGGAATGCTTCGACGCTCGTGTTTCGGCCGCATGACATCCTAGAGGCTTGGAAGAGACCTCATCTGAAAGGTGGATTCACAACGATCGAGTGTGTCGAACGTCAGCCCACTAGCTCAAACTTAAGGGTTCAAAAGTTCTGCCGAAATCACATAGGTCGTCATGTTACAATTTTGTCAATAAAGGCCTACTCCTGGAGCGAAACTGAATGCAATTACGGTCGCCGCTCGGCCGCACGAAGTCCGAGTGGCTTGGAAGAGACCTCATCTGAAAGGTGGATTCACAACGATCAGGTGTGTCAAATGTCAGCCTACTAGCTCAAACGTAAGTGTTCAAAAGTTCTGCCGAAATCACATAGGTCGTCATGTTACAATTTTGTCAATAAAGGCCTACTCCTGGAGCGAAACTGAATGCAATTACGGTCGCCGCTCGGCCGCACGAAGTCCGAGAGGCTTGGAAGTGACCTCATCTGAAAGGTGGATTCACAACGATCAAGTGTGTCGAATGTCAGCCTACTAGCTCAAACGTAAGTGTTCAAAAGTTCTGCCGAAATCACATAGGTCGTCATGTTACAATTTAGTCAATAAAGGCCTACGACTGGCGCGAAATTTAATGCTTTGACGGTCGCTGCTCGGCCCCACAACCGTCCAGAGACATGGGGGAGACCTCCCCTGAAAGGTGGATTCACAACAATCGAGTGTGTTAAATGTCAATCTACTAGCTCAAACTTAAGTGTTCAAAAGTTCTGCCGAAATCACATAGGTCGTCATGTTACAATTTAGTCAATAAACTCCTACTACTGGAGCGAAACTGAATGCTTTGACGGTCGCCGCTCGGCCGCACGAAGTCCGAGAGGCTTGGAAGAGACCTCATCTGAAAGGTGGATTCACAACGATCAAGTGTGTCGAATGTCAGCCTACTAGCTCAAACGTAAGTGTTCAAAAGTTCTGCCGAAATCACATTGGTCATCATGTTACAATTTAGTCAATAAAGGCCTACTACTGGAGCGAAACGGAATGCTTCGACGCTCGTGTTTTGGCCGCACGACCTCCGAGAGGCTTGGAAGAGACCTCATCTGAAAGGTGGATTAACAACGATCGAATGTGTCGAACGTCAGCCCACTAGCTCAAACTTAAGGGTTCAAAAGTTCTGCCGAAATCACATAGGTCGTCATGTTACAATTTAGTCAATAAAGGCCTACTACTGGAGAGAAACGGAATGCTTCGACGGGCGCCTCTCGGCCGCACGAAGTCCGAGAGGCTTGGAAGAGACCTCATCTGAAAGGTGGATTCACAACGATCGAGTGTGTCGAACGTCAGCCCATTAACTCTATCTTAAGGGTTCAAAAGTTCTGCCGAAATCACATAGGTCGTCATGTTACAATTTAGTCAATAAAGGCCTACTCCTGGAGCGAAACTGAATGCTTGAAGGTCGACGCTCGGCCGCACGAAGTCCGAGAGGCTTGGAAGAGACCTCATCTGAAAGGTGGATTCACAACGATCGAGTGTGTCGAACGTCAGCCCACTAGCTCAAACTTAAGGGTTCAAAAGTTCTGCCGAAATCACATAGGTCGTCATGTTACAATTTTGTCAATAAAGGCCTACTCCTGGAGCGAAACTGAATGCAATTACGGTCGCGCTCGGCCGCACGAAGTCCGAGACGCTTGGAAGTGACCTCATCTGAAAGTAGGATTCACAATGATCAAGAGTGTCGAACGTCAGCCCACTAGCTCAAACTTAAGGGTTCAAAAGTTCTGGCGAAATCACATTGGTCGTCATGTTACAATTTAGTCAATAAAGGCCTACTCTTGGAGCGAAACGGAATGCTTCGGCTCGTGTTTTGGCCGCACGACCTCCGAGAGGCTTGGAAGAGACCTCATCTGAAAGGTGGATTAACAGCGATCGAATGTGTCGAAAGTCAGCCCACTAGCTCAAACTTAAGGGTTCAAAAGTTCTGCCGAAATCACATAGGTCGTCATGTTACAATTTAGTCAATAAAGGCCTACGACTGGAGCGAAACGGAATGCTTTGACGCTCGTGATTCGGCCGCACATACTCCGAGAGGCTTGGAAGAGACCTCATCTGAAAGGTGGTTTCACAACGATCAAGTGTGTCGAACGTCAGCCCACTAGCTCAAACTTAAGGGTTCAAAAGTTCTGCCGAAATCACATTGGTCGTCATGTTACAATTTAGTCAATAAAGGCCTACTCCTGGAGCGAAACTGAATGCTTTGAAGGTCGCCGCTCGGCCGCACGAAGTCCGAGAGGCTTGGAAGAGACCTCATCTGAAAGGTGGATTCACAACGATCGAGTGTGTCGAATGTCAGCCTACTAGCTCAAACATAAGTGTTCAAAAGTTCTGCCGAAATCACATAGGTCGTCATGTTACAATTTAGTCAATAAAGTCCTACTCCTGGAGCGAAACTGAATGCAATTACGGTCGCCGCTCGGCCGCACGAAGTCCGAGAGGCTTGGAAGTGACCTCATCTGAAAGTAGCATTCACAATGATCGAGTGTGTCGAACGTCAGCCCACTAGCTCAAACTTAAGGGTTCAAAAGTTCTGCCGAAATCACAAATGTCGTCATTTTACAATTTAGTCAATAAAGGCCTACTCCTGGAGCGAAACTGAATGCTTTGACGGTCGCCTCTCGGCCGCACGAAGTCCGAGAGGCTTGGAAGAGACCTCATCGGAAAGGTGGATTCACAACGATCGAGTGTGTCGAATGTCAGCCCACTAGCTCGAACTTAAGTGTTCAAAAGTTCTGCCGAAATCACATAGGTCGTCATGTTACAATTTAGTCAATAAAGGCCTACTACTGGAGCGAAACGGAATGCTTCGACGCTTGTGTTTCGGCCGCACGACCTCCGAGAGGCTTGGAAGAGACCTCATCTGAAAGGTGGATTCACAACGATCGAGTGTGTCGAACGTCGGCCCACTAGCTCAAACTTAAGGGTTCAAAAGTTCTGCCGAAATCACATAGGTCGTCATGTTACAATTTAGTCAATAAAGGCCTACGACTGGCGCGAAATTTAATGCTTTGACGGTCGCTGCTCGGCCCCACAACCGTCCAGAGACATGGGGGAGACCTCCCCTGAAAGGTGGATTCACAACAATCGAGTGTGTTAAATGTCAATCTACTAGCTCAAACTTAAGTGTTCAAAAGTTCTGCCGAAATCACATAGGTCGTCATGTTACAATTTAGTCAATAAACTCCTACTACTGGAGCGAAACTGAATGCTTTGACGGTCGCCGCTCGGCCGCACGAAGTCCGAGAGGCTTGGAAGTGACCTCATCTGAAAGTAGGATTCACAATGATCGAGTGTGTCGAACGTCAGCCCACTAGCTCAAACTTAAGGGTTCAAAAGTTCTGCCGAAATCACATTGGTCGTCATGTTACAATTTAGTCAATAAAGGCCTACTCCTGGAGTGAAACTGAATGCTTTGAAGGTCGCTGCTCGGCCGCACGAAGTCCGAGAGGCTTGGAAGAGACCTCATCTGAAAGGTGGATTCACAACGATCAAGTGTGTCGAATGTCAGCCTACTAGCTCAAACGTAAGTGTTCAAAAGTTCTGCCGAAATCACATTGGTCATCATGTTACAATTTAGTCAATAAAGGCCTACTACTGGAGCGAAACGGAATGCTTCGACGCTCGTGTTTTGGCCGCACGACCTCCGAGAGGCTTGGAAGAGACCTCATCTGAAAGGTGGATTAACAACGATCGAATGTGTCGAACGTCAGCCCACTAGCTCAAACTTAAGGGTTCAAAAGTTCTGCCGAAATCACATAGGTCGTCATGTTACAATTTAGTCAATAAAGGCCTAAGACTGGAGCGAAACGGAATGCTTGAAGGTCGACGCTCGGCCGCACGAAGTCCGAGAGGCTTGGAAGAGACCTCATCTGAAAGGTGGATTCACAACGATCGAGTGTGTCGAACGTCAGCCCACTAGCTCAAACTTAAGGGTTCAAAAGTTCTGCCGAAATCACATAGGTCGTCATGTTACAATTTTGTCAATAAAGGCCTACTCCTGGAGCGAAACTGAATGCAATTACGGTCGCGCTCGGCCGCACGAAGTCCGAGACGCTTGGAAGTGACCTCATCTGAAAGTAGGATTCACAATGATCAAGAGTGTCGAACGTCAGCCCACTAGCTCAAACTTAAGGGTTCAAAAGTTCTGCCGAAATCACATTGGTCGTCATGTTACAATTTAGTCAATAAAGGCCTACTCTTGGAGCGAAACGGAATGCTTCGGCTCGTGTTTTGGCCGCACGACCTCCGAGAGGCTTGGAAGAGACCTCATCTGAAAGGTGGATTAACAGCGATCGAATGTGTCGAAAGTCAGCCCACTAGCTCAAACTTAAGGGTTCAAAAGTTCTGCCGAAATCACATAGGTCGTCATGTTACAATTTAGTCAATAAAGGCCTACGACTGGAGCGAAACGGAATGCTTTGACGCTCGTGATTCGGCCGCACATACTCCGAGAGGCTTGGAAGAGACCTCATCTGAAAGGTGGTTTCACAACGATCAAGTGTGTCGAACGTCAGCCCACTAGCTCAAACTTAAGGGTTCAAAAGTTCTGCCGAAATCACATTGGTCGTCATGTTACAATTTAGTCAATAAAGTCCTACTCCTGGAGCGAAACTGAATGCAATTACGGTCGCCGCTCGGCCGCACGAAGTCCGAGAGGCTTGGAAGTGACCTCATCTGAAAGTAGCATTCACAATGATCGAGTGTGTCGAACGTCAGCCCACTAGCTCAAACTTAAGGGTTCAAAAGTTCTGCCGAAATCACAAATGTCGTCATTTTACAATTTAGTCAATAAAGGCCTACTCCTGGAGCGAAACTGAATGCTTTGACGGTCGCCTCTCGGCCGCACGAAGTCCGAGAGGCTTGGAAGAGACCTCATCGGAAAGGTGGATTCACAACGATCGAGTGTGTAGAATGTCAGCCCACTAGCTCGAACTTAAGTGTTCAAAAGTTCTGCCGAAATCACATAGGTCGTCATGTTACAATTTAGTCAATAAAGGCCTACTACTGGAGCGAAACGGAATGCTTCGACGCTTGTGTTTCGGCCGCACGACCTCCGAGAGGCTTGGAAGAGACCTCATCTGAAAGGTGGATTCACAACGATCGAGTGTGTCGAACGTCGGCCCACTAGCTCAAACTTAAGGGTTCAAAAGTTCTGCCGAAATCACATAGGTCGTCATGTTACAATTTAGTCAATAAAGGCCTACGACTGGCGCGAAATTTAATGCTTTGACGGTCGCTGCTCGGCCCCACAACCGTCCAGAGACATGGGGGAGACCTCCCCTGAAAGGTGGATTCACAACAATCGAGTGTGTTAAATGTCAATCTACTAGCTCAAACTTAAGTGTTCAAAAGTTCTGCCGAAATCACATAGGTCGTCATGTTACAATTTAGTCAATAAACTCCTACTACTGGAGCGAAACTGAATGCTTTGACGGTCGCCGCTCGGCCGCACAAAGTCCGAGAGGCTTGGAAGAGACCTCATCTGAAAGGTGGATTCACAACGATCAAGTGTGTCGAATGTCAGCCTACTAGCTCAAACGTAAGTGTTCAAAAGTTCTGCCGAAATCACATTGGTCATCATGTTACAATTTAGTCAATAAAGGCCTACTACTGGAGCGAAACGGAATGCTTCGACGCTCGTGTTTTGGCCGCACGACCTCCGAGAGGCTTGGAAGAGACCTCATCTGAAAGGTGGATTAACAACGATCGAATGTGTCGAACGTCAGCCCACTAGCTCAAACTTAAGGGTTCAAAAGTTCTGCCGAAATCACATAGGTCGTCATGTTACAATTTAGTCAATAAAGGCCTAAGACTGGAGCGAAACGGAATGCTTCGACGTTCGTGTTTCGGCCGCATGACCTCCGAGAGGCTTGGAAGAGACCTCATCTGAAAGGTGGATTAACAGCGATCGAATGTGTCGAACGTCAGCCCACTAGCTCAAACTTAAGGGTTCAAAAGTTCTGCCGAAATCACATAGGTCGTCATGTTACAATTTAGTCAATAAAGGCCTACGACTGGAGCGAAACGGAATGCTTCGATGCTCGTGATTCGGCCGCACGACCTCCGAGAGGCTTGGAAGAGACCTCATCTGAAAGGTGGATTAACAGCGATCGAATGTGTCGAACGTCAGCCCACTAGCTCAAACTTAAGGGTTCAAAAGTTCTGCCGAAATCACATAGGTCGTCATGTTACAATTTAGTCAATAAAGGCCTACGACTGGATCGAAACGGAATCCTTCGACGCTCGTGTTTCGGCCGCATGACCTCCGAGAGGCTTGGAAGAGACCTCATCTGAAAGGTGGCTTCACAACGATCAAGTGTTTCGAACGTCAGCCCGCTAGCTCAAACTTAAAGGTTCAAAAGTTCTGCCGAAATCACATTGGTCGTCATGTTACAATTTAGTCAATAAAGGCCTACTCCTGGAGCGAAACTGAATACTTTGAAGGTCGCCGCTCGGCCGCACGAAGTACGAGAGGCTTGGAAGAGATCTCATCTCAAAGGTGGATTCACAACGATCGAGTGTGTCGAATGTCAGCCTACTAGCTCAAACGTAAGTGTTCAAAAGTTCTGCCGAAATCACATCGGTCGTCATGTTACAATTTAGTCAATAAAGGCCTACTCCTGGAGCGAAACTGAATGCTTTGACGGTCGCTGCTCGGCCCCACAACCGTCCAGAGACATGGGGGAGACCTCCCCTGAAAGGTGGATTCACAACCATCGAGTGTGTCGAACGTCAGCCCACTCGCTCAAACTTAAGGGTTCAAATGTTCTGCCGAAATCACAAAGGTCGTCATTTTACAATTTAGTCAATAAAGGCCTACTACTGGAGCGAAACGGAATGCTTCGACGCTCGTGTTTCGGCCGCATGACATCCTAGAGGCTTGGAAGAGACCTCATCTGAAAGGTGGATTCACAACGATCGAGTGTGTCGAACGTCAGCCCACTAGCTCAAACTTAAGGGTTCAAAAGTTCTGCCGAAATCACATAGGTCGTCATGTTACAATTTTGTCAATAAAGGCCTACTCCTGGAGCGAAACTGAATGCAATTACGGTCGCCGCTCGGCCGCACGAAGTCCGAGTGGCTTGGAAGAGACCTCATCTGAAAGGTGGATTCACAACGATCAGGTGTGTCAAATGTCAGCCTACTAGCTCAAACGTAAGTGTTCAAAAGTTCTGCCGAAATCACATAGGTCGTCATGTTACAATTTTGTCAATAAAGGCCTACTCCTGGAGCGAAAATGAATGCAATTACGGTCGCCGCTCGGCCGCACGAAGTCCGAGAGGCTTGGAAGTGACCTCATCTGAAAGGTGGATTCACAACGATCAAGTGTGTCGAATGTCAGCCTACTAGCTCAAACGTAAGTGTTCAAAAGTTCTGCCGAAATCACATAGGTCGTCATGTTACAATTTAGTCAATAAAGGCCTATGACTGGCGCGAAATTTAATGCTTTGACGGTCGCTGCTCGGCCCCACAACCGTCCAGAGACATGGGGGAGACCTCCCCTGAAAGGTGGATTCACAACAATCGAGTGTGTTAAATGTCAATCTACTAGCTCAAACTTAAGAGTTCAAAAGTTCTGCCGAAATCACATAGGTCGTCATGTTACAATTTAGTCAATAAACTCCTACTACTGGAGCGAAACTGAATGCTTTGACGGTCGCCGCTCGGCCGCACGAAGTCCGAGAGGCTTGGAAGAGACCTCATCTGAAAGGTGGATTCACAACGATCAAGTGTGTCGAATGTCAGCCTACTAGCTCAAACGTAAGTGTTCAAAAGTTCTGCCGAAATCACATTGGTCATCATGTTACAATTTAGTCAATAAAGGCCTACTACTGGAGCGAAACGGAATGCTTCGACGCTCGTGTTTTGGCCGCACGACCTCCGAGAGGCTTGGAAGAGACCTCATCTGAAAGGTGGATTAACAACGATCGAATGTGTCGAACGTCAGCCCACTAGCTCAAACTTAAGGGTTCAAAAGTTCTGCCGAAATCACATAGGTCGTCATGTTACAATTTAGTCAATAAAGGCCTAAGACTGGAGCGAAACGGAATGCTTCGACGTTCGTGTTTCGGCCGCATGACCTCCGAGAGGCTTGGAAGAGACCTCATCTGAAAGGTGGATTAACAGCGATCGAATGTGTCGAACGTCAGCCCACTAGCTCAAACTTAAGGGTTCAAAAGTTCTGCCGAAATCACATAGGTCGTCATGTTACAATTTAGTCAATAAAGGCCTACGACTGGAGCGAAACGGAATGCTTCGATGCTCGTGATTCGGCCGCACGACCTCCGAGAGGCTTGGAAGAGACCTCATCTGAAAGGTGGATTAACAGCGATCGAATGTGTCGAACGTCAGCCCACTAGCTCAAACTTAAGGGTTCAAAAGTTCTGCCGAAATCACATAGGTCGTCATGTTACAATTTAGTCAATAAAGGCCTACGACTGGATCGAAACGGAATCCTTCGACGCTCGTGTTTCGGCCGCATGACCTCCGAGAGGCTTGGAAGAGACCTCATCTGAAAGGTGGCTTCACAACGATCAAGTGTTTCGAACGTCAGCCCGCTAGCTCAAACTTAAAGGTTCAAAAGTTCTGCCGAAATCACATTGGTCGTCATGTTACAATTTAGTCAATAAAGGCCTACTCCTGGAGCGAAACTGAATACTTTGAAGGTCGCCGCTCGGCCGCACGAAGTACGAGAGGCTTGGAAGAGATCTCATCTCAAAGGTGGATTCACAACGATCGAGTGTGTCGAATGTCAGCCTACTAGCTCAAACGTAAGTGTTCAAAAGTTCTGCCGAAATCACATCGGTCGTCATGTTACAATTTAGTCAATAAAGGCCTACTCCTGGAGCGAAACTGAATGCTTTGACGGTCGCTGCTCGGCCCCACAACCGTCCAGAGACATGGGGGAGACCTCCCCTGAAAGGTGGATTCACAACCATCGAGTGTGTCGAACGTCAGCCCACTCGCTCAAACTTAAGGGTTCAAATGTTCTGCCGAAATCACAAAGGTCGTCATTTTACAATTTAGTCAATAAAGGCCTACTACTGGAGCGAAACGGAATGCTTCGACGCTCGTGTTTCGGCCGCATGACATCCTAGAGGCTTGGAAGAGACCTCATCTGAAAGGTGGATTCACAACGATCGAGTGTGTCGAACGTCAGCCCACTAGCTCAAACTTAAGGGTTCAAAAGTTCTGCCGAAATCACATAGGTCGTCATGTTACAATTTTGTCAATAAAGGCCTACTCCTGGAGCGAAACTGAATGCAATTACGGTCGCCGCTCGGCCGCACGAAGTCCGAGTGGCTTGGAAGAGACCTCATCTGAAAGGTGGATTCACAACGATCAGGTGTGTCAAATGTCAGCCTACTAGCTCAAACGTAAGTGTTCAAAAGTTCTGCCGAAATCACATAGGTCGTCATGTTACAATTTTGTCAATAAAGGCCTACTCCTGGAGCGAAACTGAATGCAATTACGGTCGCCGCTCGGCCGCACGAAGTCCGAGAGGCTTGGAAGTGACCTCATCTGAAAGGTGGATTCACAACGATCAAGTGTGTCGAATGTCAGCCTACTAGCTCAAACGTAAGTGTTCAAAAGTTCTGCCGAAATCACATTGGTCATCATGTTACAATTTAGTCAATAAAGGCCTACTACTGGAGCGAAACGGAATGCTTCGACGCTCGTGTTTTGGCCGCACGACCTCCGAGAGGCTTGGAAGAGACCTCATCTGAAAGGTGGATTAACAACGATCGAATGTGTCGAACGTCAGCCCACTAGCTCAAACTTAAGGGTTCAAAAGTTCTGCCGAAATCACATAGGTCGTCATGTTACAATTTAGTCAATAAAGGCCTAAGACTGGAGCGAAACGGAATGCTTCGACGTTCGTGTTTCGGCCGCATGACCTCCGAGAGGCTTGGAAGAGACCTCATCTGAAAGGTGGATTAACAGCGATCGAATGTGTCGAACGTCAGCCCACTAGCTCAAACTTAAGGGTTCAAAAGTTCTGCCGAAATCACATAGGTCGTCATGTTACAATTTAGTCAATAAAGGCCTACGACTGGAGCGAAACGGAATGCTTCGATGCTCGTGATTCGGCCGCACGACCTCCGAGAGGCTTGGAAGAGACCTCATCTGAAAGGTGGATTAACAGCGATCGAATGTGTCGAACGTCAGCCCACTAGCTCAAACTTAAGGGTTCAAAAGTTCTGCCGAAATCACATAGGTCGTCATGTTACAATTTAGTCAATAAAGGCCTACGACTGGATCGAAACGGAATCCTTCGACGCTCGTGTTTCGGCCGCATGACCTCCGAGAGGCTTGGAAGAGACCTCATCTGAAAGGTGGCTTCACAACGATCAAGTGTTTCGAACGTCAGCCCGCTAGCTCAAACTTAAAGGTTCAAAAGTTCTGCCGAAATCACATTGGTCGTCATGTTACAATTTAGTCAATAAAGGCCTACTCCTGGAGCGAAACTGAATACTTTGAAGGTCGCCGCTCGGCCGCACGAAGTACGAGAGGCTTGGAAGAGATCTCATCTCAAAGGTGGATTCACAACGATCGAGTGTGTCGAATGTCAGCCTACTAGCTCAAACGTAAGTGTTCAAAAGTTCTGCCGAAATCACATCGGTCGTCATGTTACAATTTAGTCAATAAAGGCCTACTCCTGGAGCGAAACTGAATGCTTTGACGGTCGCTGCTCGGCCCCACAACCGTCCAGAGACATGGGGGAGACCTCCCCTGAAAGGTGGATTCACAACCATCGAGTGTGTCGAACGTCAGCCCACTCGCTCAAACTTAAGGGTTCAAATGTTCTGCCGAAATCACAAAGGTCGTCATTTTACAATTTAGTCAATAAAGGCCTACTACTGGAGCGAAACGGAATGCTTCGACGCTCGTGTTTCGGCCGCATGACATCCTAGAGGCTTGGAAGAGACCTCATCTGAAAGGTGGATTCACAACGATCGAGTGTGTCGAACGTCAGCCCACTAGCTCAAACTTAAGGGTTCAAAAGTTCTGCCGAAATCACATAGGTCGTCATGTTACAATTTTGTCAATAAAGGCCTACTCCTGGAGCGAAACTGAATGCAATTACGGTCGCCGCTCGGCCGCACGAAGTCCGAGTGGCTTGGAAGAGACCTCATCTGAAAGGTGGATTCACAACGATCAGGTGTGTCAAATGTCAGCCTACTAGCTCAAACGTAAGTGTTCAAAAGTTCTGCCGAAATCACATAGGTCGTCATGTTACAATTTTGTCAATAAAGGCCTACTCCTGGAGCGAAACTGAATGCAATTACGGTCGCCGCTCGGCCGCACGAAGTCCGAGAGGCTTGGAAGTGACCTCATCTGAAAGGTGGATTCACAACGATCAAGTGTGTCGAATGTCAGCCTACTAGCTCAAACGTAAGTGTTCAAAAGTTCTGCCGAAATCACATAGGTCGTCATGTTACAATTTAGTCAATAAAGGCCTACGACTGGCGCGAAATTTAATGCTTTGACGGTCGCTGCTCGGCCCCACAACCGTCCAGAGACATGGGGGAGACCTCCCCTGAAAGGTGGATTCACAACAATCGAGTGTGTTAAATGTCAATCTACTAGCTCAAACTTAAGTGTTCAAAAGTTCTGCCGAAATCACATAGGTCGTCATGTTACAATTTAGTCAATAAACTCCTACTACTGGAGCGAAACTGAATGCTTTGACGGTCGCCGCTCGGCCGCACGAAGTCCGAGAGGCTTGGAAGAGACCTCATCTGAAAGGTGGATTCACAACGATCAAGTGTGTCGAATGTCAGCCTACTAGCTCAAACGTAAGTGTTCAAAAGTTCTGCCGAAATCACATTGGTCATCATGTTACAATTTAGTCAATAAAGGCCTACTACTGGAGCGAAACGGAATGCTTCGACGCTCGTGTTTTGGCCGCACGACCTCCGAGAGGCTTGGAAGAGACCTCATCTGAAAGGTGGATTAACAACGATCGAATGTGTCGAACGTCAGCCCACTAGCTCAAACTTAAGGGTTCAAAAGTTCTGCCGAAATCACATAGGTCGTCATGTTACAATTTAGTCAATAAAGGCCTAAGACTGGAGCGAAACGGAATGCTTCGACGTTCGTGTTTCGGCCGCATGACCTCCGAGAGGCTTGGAAGAGACCTCATCTGAAAGGTGGATTAACAGCGATCGAATGTGTCGAACGTCAGCCCACTAGCTCAAACTTAAGGGTTCAAAAGTTCTGCCGAAATCACATAGGTCGTCATGTTACAATTTAGTCAATAAAGGCCTACGACTGGAGCGAAACGGAATGCTTCGATGCTCGTGATTCGGCCGCACGACCTCCGAGAGGCTTGGAAGAGACCTCATCTGAAAGGTGGATTAACAGCGATCGAATGTGTCGAACGTCAGCCCACTAGCTCAAACTTAAGGGTTCAAAAGTTCTGCCGAAATCACATAGGTCGTCATGTTACAATTTAGTCAATAAAGGCCTACGACTGGATCGAAACGGAATTCTTCGACGCTCGTGTTTCGGCCGCATGACCTCCGAGAGGCTTGGAAGAGACCTCATCTGAAAGGTGGCTTCACAACGATCAAGTGTTTCGAACGTCAGCCCGCTAGCTCAAACTTAAAGGTTCAAAAGTTCTGCCGAAATCACATTGGTCGTCATGTTACAATTTAGTCAATAAAGGCCTACTCCTGGAGCGAAACTGAATACTTTGAAGGTCGCCGCTCGGCCGCACGAAGTACGAGAGGCTTGGAAGAGATCTCATCTCAAAGGTGGATTCACAACGATCGAGTGTGTCGAATGTCAGCCTACTAGCTCAAACGTAAGTGTTCAAAAGTTCTGCCGAAATCACATCGGTCGTCATGTTACAATTTAGTCAATAAAGGCCTACTCCTGGAGCGAAACTGAATGCTTTGACGGTCGCTGCTCGGCCCCACAACCGTCCAGAGACATGGGGGAGACCTCCCCTGAAAGGTGGATTCACAACCATCGAGTGTGTCGAACGTCAGCCCACTCGCTCAAACTTAAGGGTTCAAATGTTCTGCCGAAATCACAAAGGTCGTCATTTTACAATTTAGTCAATAAAGGCCTACTACTGGAGCGAAACGGAATGCTTCGACGCTCGTGTTTCGGCCGCATGACATCCTAGAGGCTTGGAAGAGACCTCATCTGAAAGGTGGATTCACAACGATCGAGTGTGTCGAACGTCAGCCCACTAGCTCAAACTTAAGGGTTCAAAAGTTCTGCCGAAATCACATAGGTCGTCATGTTACAATTTTGTCAATAAAGGCCTACTCCTGGAGCGAAACTGAATGCAATTACGGTCGCCGCTCGGCCGCACGAAGTCCGAGTGGCTTGGAAGAGACCTCATCTGAAAGGTGGATTCACAACGATCAGGTGTGTCAAATGTCAGCCTACTAGCTCAAACGTAAGTGTTCAAAAGTTCTGCCGAAATCACATAGGTCGTCATGTTACAATTTTGTCAATAAAGGCCTACTCCTGGAGCGAAACTGAATGCAATTACGGTCGCCGCTCGGCCGCACGAAGTCCGAGAGGCTTGGAAGTGACCTCATCTGAAAGGTGGATTCACAACGATCGAGTGCGTCGAATGACAGCCTACTAGCTCAAACGTAAGTGTTCAAAAGTTCTGCCGAAGTCACATAGGTCGTCATGTTACAATTTAGTCAATAAAGGCCTACTACTGGAGAGAAACGGAATGCTTCGACGGTCGCCTCTCGGCCGCACGAAGTCCAAGAGGCTTGGAAGAGACCTCATCTGAAAGGTGGATTCACAACGATCGAGTGTGTCGAACGTCAGCCCACTAACTCTAACTTAAGGGTTCAAAAGTTCTGCCGAAATCACATAGGTCGTCATGTTACAATTTAGTCAATAAAGGCCTACTCCTGGAGCGAAACTGAATGCTTGAAGGTCGCCGCTCGGCCGCACGAAGTCCGAGAGGCTTGGAAGAGACCTCATCTGAAAGGTGGATTCACAACGATCGAGTGTGTCGAACGTCAGCCCACTAGCTCAAACTTAAGGGTTCAAAAGTTCTGCCGAAATCACATAGGTCGTCATGTTACAATTTTGTCAATAAAGGCCTACTCCTGGAGCGAAACTGAATGCAATTACGGTCGCGCTCGGCCGCACGAAGTCCGAGAGGCTTGGAAGTGACCTCATCTGAAAGTAGGATTCACAATGATCAAGAGTGTCGAACGTCAGCCCACTAGCTCAAACTTAAGGGTTCAAAAGTTCTGCCGAAATCACATTGGTCGTCATGTTACAATTTAGTCAATAAAGGCCTACTACTGGAGCGAAACGGAATGCTTCGGCTCGTGTTTTGGCCGCACGACCTCCGAGAGGCTTGGAAGAGACCTCATCTGAAAGGTGGATTAACAGCGATCGAATGTGTCGAACGTCAGCCCACTAGCTCAAACTTAAGGGTTCAAAAGTTCTGCCGAAATCACATAGGTCGTCATGTTACAATTTAGTCAATAAAGGCCTATGACTGGAGCGAAACGGAATGCTTCGACGCTCGTGATTCGGCCGCACAACCTCCGAGAGGCTTGGAAGAGACCTCATCTGAAAGGTGGCTTCACAACGATCAAGTGTGTCGAACGTCAGCCCACTAGCTCAAACTTAAGGGTTCAAAACTTCTGCCGAAATCACATAGGTCGTCATGTTACAATTTAGTCAATAAACTCCTACTACTGGAGCGAAACTGAATGCTTTGACGGTCGCCGCTCGGCCGCACGAAGTCCGAGAGGCTTGGAAGTGACCTCATCTGAAAGTAGGATTCACAATGATCGAGTGTGTCGAACGTCAGCCCACTAGCTCAAACTTAAGGGTTCAAAAGTTCTGCCGAAATCACATTGGTCGTCATGTTACAATTTAGTCAATAAAGACCTACTCCTGGAGCGAAACTGAATGCTTTGAAGGTCGCTGCTCGGCCGCACGAAGTCCGAGAGGCTTGGAAGAGACCTCATCTGAAAGGTGGATTCACAACGATCGAGTGTGTCGAATGTCAGCCTACTAGCTCAAACGTAAGTGTTCAAAAGTTCTGCCGAAGTCACATAGGTCGTCATGTTACAATTTAGTCAATAAAAGCCTACTACTGGAGAGAAACGGAATGCTTCGACGGTAGCCTCTCGGCCGCACGAAGTCCAAGAGGCTTGGAAGAGACCTCATCTGAAAGGTGGATTCACAACGATCGAGTGTGTCGAACGTCAGCCCACTAACTCTAACTTAAGGGTTCAAAAGTTCTGCCGAAATCACATAGGTCGTCATGTTACAATTTAGTCAATAAAGGCCTACTCCTGGAGCGAAACTGAATGCTTGAAGGTCGCCGCTCGGCCGCACGAAGTCCGAGAGGCTTGGAAGAGACCTCATCTGAAAGGTGGATTCACAACGATCGAGTGTGTCGAACGTCAGCCCACTAGCTCAAACTTAAGGGTTCAAAAGTTCTGCCGAAATCACATAGGTCGTCATGTTACAATTTTGTCAATAAAGGCCTACTCCTGGAGCGAAACTGAATGCAATTACGGTCGCGCTCGGCCGCACGAAGTCCGAGAGGCTTGGAAGTGACCTCATCTGAAAGTAGGATTCACAATGATCAAGAGTGTCGAACGTCAGCCCACTAGCTCAAACTTAAGGGTTCAAAAGTTCTGCCGAAATCACATTGGTCGTCATGTTACAATTTAGTCAATAAAGGCCTACTACTGGAGCGAAACGGAATGCTTCGGCTCGTGTTTTGGCCGCACGACCTCCGAGAGGCTTGGAAGAGACCTCATCTGAAAGGTGGATTAACAGCGATCGAATGTGTCGAACGTCAGCCCACTAGCTCAAACTTAAGGGTTCAAAAGTTCTGCCGAAATCACATAGGTCGTCATGTTACAATTTAGTCAATAAAGGCCTATGACTGGAGCGAAACGGAATGCTTCGACGCTCGTGATTCGGCCGCACAACCTCCAAGAGGCTTGGAAGAGACCTCATCTGAAAGGTGGCTTCACAACGATCAAGTGTGTCGAACGTCAGCCCACTAGCTCAAACTTAAGGGTTCAAAAGTTCTGCCGAAATCACATAGGTCGTCATGTTACAATTTAGTCAATAAACTCCTACTACTGGAGCGAAACTGAATGCTTTGACGGTCGCCGCTCGGCCGCACGAAGTCCGAGAGGCTTGGAAGTGACCTCATCTGAAAGTAGGATTCACAATGATCGAGTGTGTCGAACGTCAGCCCACTAGCTCAAACTTAAGGGTTCAAAAGTTCTGCCGAAATCACATTGGTCGTCATGTTACAATTTAGTCAATAAAGGCCTACTCCTGGAGCGAAACTGAATGCTTTGAAGGTCGCTGCTCGGCCGCACGAAGTCCGAGAGGCTTGGAAGAGACCTCATCTGAAAGGTGGATTCACAACGATCGAGTGTGTCGAATGTCAGCCTACTAGCTCAAACATAAGTGTTCAAAAGTTCTGCCGAAATCACATTGGTCATCATGTTACAATTTAGTCAATAAAGGCCTACTACTGGAGCGAAACTGAATGCTTTGACGGTCGCCGCTCGGCCGCACGAAGTCCGAGAGGCTTGGAAGTGACCTCATCTGAAAGGTGGATTCACAACGATCGAGTGTGTCGAATGTCAGCCTACTAGCTCAAACGTAAGTGTTCAAAAGTTCTGCCGAAGTCACATAGGTCGTCATGTTACAATTTAGTCAATAAAAGCCTACTACTGGAGAGAAACGGAATGCTTCGACGGTCGCCTCTCGGCCGCACGAAGTCCAAGAGGCTTGGAAGAGACCTCATCTGAAAGGTGGATTCACAACGATCGAGTGTGTCGAACGTCAGCCCACTAACTCTAACTTAAGGGTTCAAAAGTTCTGCCGAAATCACATAGGTCGTCATGTTACAATTTAGTCAATAAAGGCCTACTCCTGGAGCGAAACTGAATGCTTGAAGGTCGCCGCTCGGCCGCACAAAGTCCGAGAGGCTTGGAAGAGACCTCATCTGAAAGGTGGATTCACAACGATCGAGTGTGTCGAACGTCAGCCCACTAGCTCAAACTTAAGGGTTCAAAAGTTCTGCCGAAATCACATAGGTCGTCATGTTACAATTTTGTCAATAAAGGCCTACTCCTGGAGCGAAACTGAATGCAATTACGGTCGCGCTCGGCCGCACGAAGTCCGAGAGGCTTGGAAGTGACCTCATCTGAAAGTAGGATTCACAATGATCAAGAGTGTCGAACGTCAGCCCACTAGCTCAAACTTAAGGGTTCAAAAGTTCTGCCGAAATCACATTGGTCGTCATGTTACAATTTAGTCAATAAAGGCCTACTACTGGAGCGAAACGGAATGCTTCGGCTCGTGTTTTGGCCGCACGACCTCCGAGAGGCTTGGAAGAGACCTCATCTGAAAAGTGGATTAACAGCGATCGAATGTGTCGAACATCAGCCCACTAGCTCAAACTTAAGGGTTCAAAAGTTCTGCCGAAATCACATAGGTCGTCATGTTACAATTTAGTCAATAAAGGCCTACGACTGGAGCGAAACGGAATGCTTCGACGCTCGTGATTCGGCCGCACAACCTCCGAGAGGCTTGGAAGAGACCTCATCTGAAAGGTGGCTTCACAACGATCAAGTGTGTCGAACGTCAGCCCACTAGCTCAAACTTAAGGGTTCAAAAGTTCTGCCGAAATCACATAGGTCGTCATGTTACAATTTAGTCAATAAAGGCCTAAGACTGGAGCGAAACGGAATGCTTCGACGCTCGTGTTTCGGCCGCATGACCTCCGAGAGGCTTGGAAGAGACCTCATCTGAAAGGTGGCTTCACAACGATCAAGTGTTTCGAACGTCAGCCCACTAGCTCAAACTGAAAGTTTCAAAAGTTCTGCCGAAATCACATTGGTCGTCATGTTACAATTTAGTCAATAAAGGCCTACTCCTGGAGCGAAACGGAATGCTTTGAAGGTCACCGCTCGGCCGCACGAAGTCCGAGAGGCTTGGAAGAGACCTCATCTGAAAGGTGGATTCACAACGATCGAGTGTGTCGAATGTCAGCCTACTAGCTCAAACGTAAGGGTTCAAAAGTTCTGCCGAAATCACATAGGTCGTTATGTTACAATTTAGTCAATAAAGGCCTACTCCTGGAGCGAAACTGAATGCTTTGACAGTCGCTGCTCGGACGCACAAAGTCCGAGAGGCTTGGAAGAGACCTCATCTGAAAGGTGGATTCACAACGATCGAGTGTGTCGAATGTCAGCCTACTAGCTCAAACTTAAGGGTTCGAAAGTTCTGCCGAAATCACATAGGTCGTCATGTTACAATTTTGTCAATAAAGGCCTACTCCTGGAGCGAAACGGAATGCAATTACGGTCGCCGCTCGGCCGCACGAAGTCCGAGAGGCTTGGAAGTGACCTCATCTGAAAGTAGGATTCACAACGATCGAGTGTGTCGAACGTCAGCCCACTAGCTCAAACTTAAGGGTTCAAAAGTTCTGCCGAAATCACAAAGGTCGTCATTTTACAATTTAGTCAATAAATGCCTACTCCTGGAGCGAAACTGAATGCTTTGACGGTCGCCTCTCGGCCGCACGAAGTCCGAGAGGCTTGGAAGAGACCTCATCTGAAAGGTGGCTTCACAACGATCAAGTGTTTCGAACGTCAGCCCACTAGCTCAAACTTAAAGGTTCAAAAGTTCTGCCGAAATCACATTGGTCGTCATGTTACAATTTAGTCAATAAAGGCCTACTCCTGGAGCGAAACTGAATGCTTTGAAGGTCGCCGCTCGGCCGCACGAAGTACGAGAGGCTTGGAAGAGACCTCATCTCAAAGGTGGATTCACAACGATCGAGTGTGTCGAATGTCAGCCTACTAGCTCAAACGTAAGTGTTCAAAAGTTCTGCCGAAATCACATCGGTCGTCATGTTACAATTTAGTCAATAAAGGCCTACTCCTGGAGCGAAACTGAATGCTTTGACGGTCGCTGCTCGGCCCCACAACCGTCCAGAGACATGGGGGAGACCTCCCCTGAAAGGTGGATTCACAACCATCGAGTGTGTCGAACGTCAGCCCACTCGCTCAAACTTAAGGGTTCAAATGTTCTGCCGAAATCACAAAGGTCGTCATTTTACAATTTAGTCAATAATGGCCTACTACTGGAGCGAAACGGAATGCTTCGACGCTCGTGTTTCGGCCGCATGACATCCTAGAGGCTTGGAAGAGACCTCATCTGAAAGGTGGATTCACAACGATCGAGTGTGTCGAACGTCAGCCCACTAGCTCAAACTTAAGGGTTCAAATGTTCTGCCGAAATCACATAGGTCGTCATGTTACAATTTTGTCAATAAAGGCCTACTCCTGGAGCGAAACTGAATGCAATTACGGTCGCCGCTCGGCCGCACGAAGTCCGAGTGGCTTGGAAGAGACCTCATCTGAAAGGTGGATTCACAACGATCAGGTGTGTCGAATGTCAGCCTACTAGCTCAAACGTAAGTGTTCAAAAGTTCTGCCGAAATCACATAGGTCGTCATGTTACAATTTTGTCAATAAAGGCCTACTCCTGGAGCGAAACTGAATGCAATTACGGTCGCCGCTCGGCCGCACGAAGTCCGAGAGGCTTGGAAGTGACCTCATCTGAAAGGTGGATTCACAACGATCGAGTGTGTCGAATGACAGCCTACTAGCTCAAACGTAAGTGTTCAAAAGTTCTGCCGAAGTCACATAGGTCGTCATGTTACAATTTAGTCAATAAAGGCCTACTACTGGAGAGAAATGGAATGCTTCGACGGTCGCCTCTCGGCCGCACGAAGTCCAAGAGGCTTGGAAGAGACCTCATCTGAAAGGTGGATTCACAACGATCGAGTGTGTCGAACGTCAGCCCACTAACTCTAACTTAAGGGTTCAAAAGTTCTGCCGAAATCACATAGGTCGTCATGTTACAATTTAGTCAATAAAGGCCTACTCCTGGAGCGAAACTGAATGCTTGAAGGTCGCCGCTCGGCCGCACGAAGTCCGAGAGGCTTGGAAGAGACCTCATCTGAAAGGTGGATTCACAACGATCGAGTGTGTCGAACGTCAGCCCACTAGCTCAAACTTAAGGGTTCAAAAGTTCTGCCGAAATCACATAGGTCGTCATGTTACAATTTTGTCAATAAAGGCCTACTCCTGGAGCGAAACTGAATGCAATTACGGTCGCGCTCGGCCGCACGAAGTCCGAGAGGCTTGGAAGTGACCTCATCTGAAAGTAGGATTCACAATGATCAAGAGTGTCGAACGTCAGCCCACTAGCTCAAACTTAAGGGTTCAAAAGTTCTGCCGAAATCACATTGGTCGTCATGTTACAATTTAGTCAATAAAGGCCTACTACTGGAGCGAAACGGAATGCTTCGGCTCGTGTTTTGGCCGCACGACCTCCGAGAGGCTTGGAAGAGACCTCATCTGAAAGGTGGATTAACAGCGATCGAATGTGTCGAACGTCAGCCCACTAGCTCAAACTTAAGGGTTCAAAAGTTCTGCCGAAATCACATAGGTCGTCATGTTACAATTTAGTCAATAAAGGCCTATGACTGTAGCGAAACGGAATGCTTCGACGCTCGTGATTCGGCCGCACAACCTCCGAGAGGCTTGGAAGAGACCTCATCTGAAAGGTGGCTTCACAACGATCAAGTGTGTCGAACGTCAGCCCACTAGCTCAAACTTAAGGGTTCAAAAGTTCTGCCGAAATCACATAGGTCGTCATGTTACAATTTAGTCAATAAAATCCTACTACTGGAGCGAAACTGAATGCTTTGACGGTCGCCGCTAGGCCGCACGAAGTCCGAGAGGCTTGGAAGTGACCTCATCTGAAAGTAGGATTCACAATGATCGAGTGTGTCGAACGTCAGCCCACTAGCTCAAACTTAAGGGTTCAAAAGTTCTGCCGAAATCACATTGGTCGTCATGTTACAATTTAGTCAATAAAGGCCTACTCCTGGAGCGAAACTGAATGCTTTGAAGGTCGCTGCTCGGCCGCACGAAGTCCGAGAGGCTTGGAAGAGACCTCATCTGAAAGGTGGATTCACAACGATCGAGTGTGTCGAATGTCAGCCTACTAGCTCAAACATAAGTGTTCAAAAGTTCTGCCGAAATCACATTGGTCATCATGTTACAATTTAGTCAATAAAGGCCTACTACTGGAGCGAAACTGAATGCTTTGACGGTCGCCGCTCGGCCGCACGAAGTCCGAGAGGCTTGGAAGTGACCTCATCTGAAAGGTGGATTCACAACGATCGAGTGTGTCGAATGTCAGCCTACTAGCTCAAACGTAAGTGTTCAAAAGTTCTGCCGAAGTCACATAGGTCGTCATGTTACAATTTAGTCAATAAAAGCCTACTACTGGAGAGAAACGGAATGCTTCGACGGTCGCCTCTCGGCCGCACGAAGTCCAAGAGGCTTGGAAGAGACCTCATCTGAAAGGTGGATTCACAACGATCGAGTGTGTCGAACGTCAGCCCACTAACTCTAACTTAAGGGTTCAAAAGTTCTGCCGAAATCACATAGGTCGTCATGTTACAATTTAGTCAATAAAGGCCTACTCCTGGAGAGAAACGGAATGCTTCGACGGTCGACTCTCGGCCGCACGAAGTCCAAGAGGCTTGGAAGAGACCTCATCTGAAAGTAGGATTCACAATGATCAAGAGTGTCGAACGTCAGCCCACTAGCTCAAACTTAAGGGTTCAAAAGTTCTGCCGAAATCACATTGGTCGTCATGTTACAATTTAGTCAATAAAGGCCGACTACTGGAGCGAAACGGAATGCTTCGGCTCGTGTTTTGGCCGCACGACCTCCGAGAGGCTTGGAAGAGACCTCATCTGAAAGGTGGATTAACAGCGATCGAATGTGTCGAACATCAGCCCACTAGCTCAAACTTAAGGGTTCAAAAGTTCTGCCGAAATCACATAGGTCGTCATGTTACAATTTAGTCAATAAAGGCCTACGACTGGAGCGAAACGGAATGCTTCGACGCTCGTGATTCGGCCGCACAACCTCCGAGAGGCTTGGAAGAGACCTCATCTGAAAGGTGGCTTCACAACGATCAAGTGTGTCGAACGTCAGCCCACTAGCTCAAATTTAAGGGTTCAAAAGTTCTGCCGAAATCACATAGGTCGTCATGTTACAATTTAGTCAATAAAGGCCTAAGACTGGAGCGAAACGGAATGCTTCGACGCTCGAGTTTCGGCCGCATGACCTCCGAGAGGCTTGGAAGAGACCTCATCTGAAAGGTGGCTTCACAACGATCAAGTGTTTCGAACGTCAGCCCACTAGCTCAAACTTAAAGGTTCAAAAGTTTTGCCGAAATCACATTGGTCGTCATGTTACAATTTAGTCAATAAAGGCCTACTCCTGGAGCGAAACGGAATGCTTTGAAGGTCACCGCTCGGCCGCACGAAGTCCGAGAGGCTTGGAAGAGACCTCATCTGAAAGGTGGATTCACAACGATCGAGTGTGTCGAATGTCAGCCTACTAGCTCAAACGTAAGGGTTCAAAAGTTCTGCCGAAATCACATAGGTCGTTATGTTACAATTTAGTCAATAAAGGCCTACTCCTGGAGCGAAACTGAATGCTTTGACAGTCGCTGCTCGGACGCACGAAGTCCGAGAGGCTTGGAAGAGACCTCATCTGAAAGGTGGATTCACAACGATCGAGTGTGTCGAATGTCAGCCTACTAGCTCAAACTTAAGGGTTCGAAAGTTCTGCCGAAATCACATAGGTCGTCATGTTACAATTTTGTCAATAAAGGCCTACTCCTGGAGCGAAACGGAATGCAATTACGGTCGCCGCTCGGCCGCACGAAGTCCGAGAGGCTTGGAAGTGACCTCATCTGAAAGTAGGATTCACAACGATCGAGTGTGTCGAACGTCAGCCCACTAGCTCAAACTTAAGGGTTCAAAAGTTCTGCCGAAATCACAAAGGTCGTCATTTTACAATTTAGTCAATAAATGCCTACTCCTGGAGCGAAACTGAATGCTTTGACGGTCGCCTCTCGGCCGCACGAAGTCCGAGAGGCTTGGAAGAGACCTCATCGGAAAGGTGGATTCACAACGATCGAGTGTGTCGAATGTCAGCCTACTAGCTCAAACTTAAGTGTTCAAAAGTTCTGCCGAAGTCACATAGGACGTCATGTTACAATTTAGTCAATAAAGACCTACTACTGGAGAGAAACGGAATGCTTCGACGGTCGCCTCTCGGCCGCACGAAGTCCGAGAGGCTTGGAAGAGACCTCATCTGAAAGGTGGATTCACAACGATCGAGTGTGTCGAATGTCAGCCCACTAGCTCTAACTTAAGGGTTCAAAAGTTCTGCCGAAATCACATAGGTCGTCATGTTACAATTTAGTCAATAAAGGCCTACTACTGGAGCGAAACGGAATGCTTCGGCTCGTGTTTTGGCCGCACGACCTCCGAGAGGCTTGGAAGAGACCTCATCTGAAAGGTGGATTAACAGCGATCGAATGTGTCGAACGTCAGCCCACTAGCTCAAACTTAAGGGTTCAAAAGTTCTGCCGAAATCACATAGGTCGTCATGTTACAATTTAGTCAATAAAGGCCTACGACTGGAGCGAAACGGAATGCTTCGATGCTCGTGATTCGGCCGCACGACCTCCGAGAGGCTTGGAAGAGACCTCATCTGAAAGGTGGATTAACAGCGATCGAATGTGTCGAACGTCAGCCCACTAGCTCAAACTTAAGGGTTCAAAAGTTCTGCCGAAATCACATAGGTCGTCATGTTACAATTTAGTCAATAAAGGCCTACGACTGGAGCGAAACGGAATGCTTCGATGCTCGTGATTCGGCCGCACGACCTCCGAGAGGCTTGGAAGAGACCTCATCTGAAAAGTGGCTTCACAACGATCAAGTGTGTCAAACGTCAGCCCACTAGCTCAAACTTAAGGGTTCAAAAGTTCTGCCGAAATCACAAAGGTCGTCATTTTACAATTTAGTCAATAAACGCCTACTACTGGAGCGAAACGGAATGCTTCGACGCTCGTGTTTCGGCCGCACGACCTCCGAGAGGCTTGGAAGAGACCTCATCTGAAAGGTGGATTCACAACAATCAAGAGTGTCGAACGTCAGCCCACTAGCTCAAACTTAAGGATTCAAAAGTTCTGCCGAAATCACATTGGTCGTCATGTTACAATTTAGTCAATAAAGGCCTACTACTGGAGAGAAACGGAATGCTTCGACGCTCGTGTTTCGGCCGCATGACATCCGAGAGGCTTGGAAGTGACCTCATCTGAAAGTAGGATTCACAACGATCGAGTGTGTCGAACGTCAGCCCACTAGCTCAAACTTAAGGGTTCAAAAGTTCTGCCGAAATCACATTGGTCGTCATGTTACAATTTAGTCAATAAAGGCCTACTCCTGGAGCGAAACTAAATGCTTTGACGGTCGCCTCTCGTCCGAACGAAGTCCGAGAGGCTTGGAAGAGACCTCATCTGAAAGGTGGATTCACAACGATCGAGTGTGTCGAACGTCAGCCCACTAGCTCAAACTTAAGTGTTCAAAAGTTCTGCCGAAATCACATTGGTCGTCATGTTACAATTTAGTCAATAAAGGCCTACTACAGGAGCGAAACGGAATGCTTCGGCTCGTGTTTTGGCCGCACGACCTCCGAGAGGCTTGGAAGAGACCTCATCTGAAAGGTGGATTAACAGCGATCGAATGTGTCGAACGTCAGCCCACTAGCTCAAACTTAAGGGTTCAAAAGTTCTGCCGAAATCACATAGGTCGTCATGTTACAATTTAGTCAATAAAGGCCTACGACTGGAGCGAAACGGAATGCTTCGATGCTCGTGATTCGGTCGCACGACCTCCGAGAGGCTTGGAAGAGACCTCATCTGAAAGGTGGCTTCACATCGATCAAGTGTGTCGAACGTCAGCCCACTAGCTCAAACTTAAGGGTTCAAAAGTTCTGCCGAAATCACATTGGTCGTCATGTTACAATTTAGTCAATAAAGGCCTACTCCTGGAGCGAAACTGAATGCTTTGAAGGTCGCCGCTCGGCCGCACGAAGTCCGAGAGGCTTGGAAGAGACCTCATCTGAAAGGTGGATTCACAACGATCGAGTGTGTCGAATGTCAGCCTACTAGCTCAAACGTAAGTGTTCAAAAGTTCTGCCGAAATCACATAGGTCGTCATGTTACAATTTAGTCAATAAAGTCCTACTCCTGGAGCGAAACTGAATGCAATTACGGTCGCCGCTCGGCCGCACGAATTCCGAGAGGCTTGGAAGTGACCTCATCTGAAAGTAGGATTCACAACGATCGAGTGTGTCGAACGTCAGCCCACTAGCTCAAACTTAAGGGTTCAAAAGTTCTGCCGAAATCACAAAGGTCGTCATTTTACAATTTAGTCAATAAAGGCCTACTCCTGGAGCGAAACTGAATGCTTTGACGGTCGCCTCTCGGCCGCACGAAGTCCGAGAGGCTTGGAAGAGACCTCATCGGAAAGGTGGATTCACAACGATCGAGTGTGTCGAATGTCAGCCTACTAGCTCAAACATAAGTGTTCAAAAGTTCTGCCGAAATCACATTGGTCATCATGTTACAATTTAGTCAATAAAGGCCTACTACTGGAGCGAAACTGAATGCTTTGACGGTCGCCTCTCGTCCGAACGAAGTCCGAGAGGCTTGGAAGAGACCTCATCTGAAAGGTGGATTCACAACGATCGAGTGTGTCGAACGTCAGCCCACTAGCTCAAACTTAAGTGTTCAAAAGTTCTGCCGAAATTCACATTGGTCGTCATGTTACAATTTAGTCAATAAAGGCCTACTACAGGAGCGAAACGGAATGCTTCGGCTCGTGTTTTGGCCGCACGACCTCCGAGAGGCTTGGAAGAGACCTCATCTGAAAGGTGGATTAACAGCGATCGAATGTGTCGAACGTCAGCCCACTAGCTCAAACTTAAGGGTTCAAAAGTTCTGCCGAAATCACATAGGTCGTCATGTTACAATTTAGTCAATAAAGGCCTACGACTGGAGCGAAACGGAATGCTTCGATGCTCGTGATTCGGCCGCACGACCTCCGAGAGGCTTGGAAGAGACCTCATCTGAAAGGTGGCTTCACATCGATCAAGTGTGTCGAACGTCAGCCCACTAGCTCAAACTTAAGGGTTCAAAAGTTCTGCCGAAATCACATTGGTCGTCATTTTACAATTTAGTCAATAAAGGCCTACTCCTGGAGCGAAACTGAATGCTTTGAAGGTCGCCGCTCGGCCGCACGAAGTCCGAGAGGCTTGGAAGAGACCTCATCTGAAAGGTGGATTCACAACGATCGAGTGTGTCGAATGTCAGCCTACTAGCTCAAACGTAAGTGTTCAAAAGTTCTGCCGAAATCACATAGGTCGTCATGTTACAATTTAGTCAATAAAGTCCTACTCCTGGAGCGAAACTGAATGCAATTACGGTCGCCGCTCGGCCGCACGAATTCCGAGAGGCTTGGAAGTGACCTCATCTGAAAGTAGGATTCACAACGATCGAGTGTGTCGAACGTCAGCCCACTAGCTCAAACTTAAGGGTTCAAAAGTTCTGCCGAAATCACAAAGGTCGTCATTTTACAATTTAGTCAATAAAGGCCTACTCCTGGAGCGAAACTGAATGCTTTGACGGTCGCCTCTCGGCCGCACGAAGTCCGAGAGGCTTGGAAGAGACCTCATCGGAAAGGTGGATTCACAACGATCGAGTGTGTCGAATGTCAGCCTACTAGCTCAAACATAAGTGTTCAAAAGTTCTGCCGAAATCACATTGGTCATCATGTTACAATTTAGTCAATAAAGGCCTACTACTGGAGCGAAACTGAATGCTTTGACGGTCGCTGCTCGGCCGCACGAAGTCCGAGAGGCTTGGAAGTGACCTCATCTGAAAGGTGGATTCACAACGATCGAGTGTGTCGAATGTCAGCCTACTAGCTCAAACGTAAGTGTTCAAAAGTTCTGCCGAAGTCACATAGGTCGTCATGTTACAATTTAGTCAATAAAAGCCTACTACTGGAGAGAAACGGAATGCTTCGACGGTCGCCTCTCGGCCGCACGAAGTCCAAGAGGCTTGGAAGAGACCTCATCTGAAAGGTGGATTCACAACGATCGAGTGTGTCGAACGTCAGCCCACTAACTCTAACTTAAGGGTTCAAAAGTTCTGCCGAAATCACATAGGTCGTCATGTTACAATTTAGTCAATAAAGGCCTACTCCTGGAGCGAAACTGAATGCTTGAAGGTCGCCGCTCGGCCGCACGAAGTCCGAGAGGCTTGGAAGAGACCTCATCTGAAAGGTGGATTCACAACGATCGAGTGTGTCGAACGTCAGCCCACTAGCTCAAACTTAAGGGTTCAAAAGTTCTGCCGAAATCACATAGGTCGTCATGTTACAATTTTGTCAATAAAGGCCTACTCCTGGAGCGAAACTGAATGCAATTACGGTCGCGCTCGGCCGCACGAAGTCCGAGAGGCTTGGAAGTGACCTCATCTGAAAGTAGGATTCACAATGATCAAGAGTGTCGAACGTCAGCCCACTAGCTCAAACTTAAGGGTTCAAAAGTTCTGCCGAAATCACATTGGTCGTCATGTTACAATTTAGTCAATAAAGGCCTACTACTGGAGCGAAACGGAATGCTTCGGCTCGTGTTTTGGCCGCACGACCTCCGAGAGGCTTGGAAGAGACCTCATCTGAAAGGGGGATTAACAGCGATCGAATGTGTCGAACATCAGCCCACTAGCTCAAACTTAAGGGTTCAAAAGTTCTGCCGAAATCACATAGGTCGTCATGTTACAATTTAGTCAATAAAGGCCTACGACTGGAGCGAAACGGAATGCTTCGACGCTCGTGATTCGGCCGCACAACCTCCGAGAGGCTTGGAAGAGACCTCATCTGAAAGGTGGCTTCACAACGATCAAGTGTGTCGAACGTCAGCCCACTAGCTCAAACTTAAGGGTTCAAAAGTTCTGCCGAAATCACATAGGTCGTCATGTTACAATTTAGTCAATAAAGGCCTAAGACTGGAGCGAAACGGAATGCTTCGACGCTCGTGTTTCGGCCGCATGACCTCCGAGAGGCTTGGAAGAGACCTCATCTGAAAGGTGGCTTCACAACGATCAAGTGTTTCGAACGTCAGCCCACTAGCTCAAACTTAAAGGTTCAAAAGTTCTGCCGAAATCACATTGGTCGTCATGTTACAATTTAGTCAATAAAGGCCTACTCCTGGAGCGAAACGGAATGCTTTGAAGGTCACCGCTCGGCCGCACGAAGTCCGAGAGGCTTGGAAGAGACCTCATCTGAAAGGTGGATTCACAGCGATCGAGTGTGTCGAATGTCAGCCTACTAGCTCAAACGTAAGGGTTCAAAAGTTCTGCCGAAATCACATAGGTCGTTATGTTACAATTTAGTCAATAAAGGCCTACTCCTGGAGCGAAACTGAATGCTTTGACAGTCGCTGCTCGGACGCACGAAGTCCGAGAGGCTTGGAAGAGACCTCATCTGAAAGGTGGATTCACAACGATCGAGTGTGTCGAATGTCAGCCTACTAGCTCAAACTTAAGGGTTCGAAAGTTCTGCCGAAATCACATAGGTCGTCATGTTACAATTTTGTCAATAACGGCCTACTCCTGGAGCGAAACGGAATGCAATTACGGTCGCCGCTCGGCCGCACGAAGTCCGAGAGGCTTGGAAGTGACCTCATCTGAAAGTAGGATTCACAACGATCGAGTGTGTCGAACGTCAGCCCACTAGCTCAAACTTAAGGGTTCAAAAGTTCTGCCGAAATCACAAAGGTCGTCATTTTACAATTTAGTCAATAAATGCCTACTCCTGGAGCGAAACTGAATGCTTTGACGGTCGCCTCTCGGCCGCACGAAGTCCGAGAGGCTTGGAAGAGACCTCATCTGAAAGGTGGCTTCACAACGATCAAGTGTTTCGAACGTCAGCCCACTAGCTCAAACTTAAAGGTTCAAAAGTTCTGCCGAAATCACATTGGTCGTCATGTTACAATTTAGTCAATAAAGGCCTACTCCTGGAGCGAAACTGAATGCTTTGAAGGTCGCCGCTCGGCCGCACGAAGTACGAGAGGCTTGGAAGAGACCTCATCTCAAAGGTGGATTCACAACGATCGAGTGTGTCGAATGTCAGCCTACTAGCTCAAACGTAAGTGTTCAAAAGTTCTGCCGAAATCACATCGGTCGTCATGTTACAATTTAGTCAATAAAGGCCTACTCCTGGAGCGAAACTGAATGCTTTGACGGTCGCTGCTCGGCCCCACAACCGTCCAGAGACATGGGGGAGACCTCCCCTGAAAGGTGGATTCACAACCATCGAGTGTGTCGAACGTCAGCCCACTCGCTCAAACTTAAGGGTTCAAATGTTCTGCCGAAATCACAAAGGTCGTCATTTTACAATTTAGTCAATAATGGCCTACTACTGGAGCGAAACGGAATGCTTCGACGCTCGTGTTTCGGCCGCATGACATCCTAGAGGCTTGGAAGAGACCTCATCTGAAAGGTGGATTCACAACGATCGAGTGTGTCGAACGTCAGCCCACTAGCTCAAACTTAAGGGTTCAAAAGTTCTGCCGAAATCACATAGGTCGTCATGTTACAATTTTGTCAATAAAGGCCTACTCCTGGAGCGAAACTGAATGCAATTACGGTCGCCGCTCGGACGCACGAAGTCCGAGTGGCTTGGAAGAGACCTCATCTGAAAGGTGGATTCACAACGATCAGGTGTGTCGAATGTCAGCCTACTAGCTCAAACGTAAGTGTTCAAAAGTTCTGCCGAAATCACATAGGTCGTCATGTTACAATTTTGTCAATAAAGGCCTACTCCTGGAGCGAAACTGAATGCAATTACGGTCGCCGCTCGGCCGCACGAAGTCCGAGAGGCTTGGAAGTGACCTCATCTGAAAGGTGGATTCACAACGATCGAGTGTGTCGAATGACAGCCTACTAGCTCAAACGTAAGTGTTCAAAAGTTCTGCCGAAGTCACATAGGTCGTCATGTTACAATTTAGTCAATAAAGGCCTACTACTGGAGAGAAATGGAATGCTTCGACGGTCGCCTCTCGGCCGCACGAAGTCCAAGAGGCTTGGAAGAGACCTCATCTGAAAGGTGGATTCACAACGATCGAGTGTGTCGAACGTCAGCCCACTAACTCTAACTTAAGGGTTCAAAAGTTCTGCCGAAATCACATAGGTCGTCATGTTACAATTTAGTCAATAAAGGCCTACTCCTGGAGCGAAACTGAATGCTTGAAGGTCGCCGCTCGGCCGCACGAAGTCCGAGAGGCTTGGAAGAGACCTCATCTGAAAGGTGGATTCACAACGATCGAGTGTGTCGAACGTCAGCCCACTAGCTCAAACTTAAGGGTTCAAAAGTTCTGCCGAAATCACATAGGTCGTCATGTTACAATTTTGTCAATAAAGGCCTACTCCTGGAGCGAAACTGAATGCAATTACGGTCGCGCTCGGCCGCACGAAGTCCGAGAGGCTTGGAAGTGACCTCATCTGAAAGTAGGATTCACAATGATCAAGAGTGTCGAACGTCAGCCCACTAGCTCAAACTTAAGGGTTCAAAAGTTCTGCCGAAATCACATTGGTCGTCATGTTACAATTTAGTCAATAAAGGCCTACTACTGGAGCGAAACGGAATGCTTCGGCTCGTGTTTTGGCCGCACGACCTCCGAGAGGCTTGGAAGAGACCTCATCTGAAAGGTGGATTAACAGCGATCGAATGTGTCGAACGTCAGCCCACTAGCTCAAACTTAAGGGTTCAAAAGTTCTGCCGAAATCACATAGGTCGTCATGTTACAATTTAGTCAATAAAGGCCTATGACTGGAGCGAAACGGAATGCTTCGACGCTCGTGATTCGGCCGCACAACCTCCGAGAGGCTTGGAAGAGACCTCATCTGAAAGGTGGCTTCACAACGATCAAGTGTGTCGAACGTCAGCCCACTAGCTCAAACTTAAGGGTTCAAAAGTTCTGCCGAAATCACATAGGTCGTCATGTTACAATTTAGTCAATAAACTCCTACTACTGGAGCGAAACTGAATGCTTTGACGGTCGCCGCTAGGCCGCACGAAGTCCGAGAGGCTTGGAAGTGACCTCATCTGAAAGTAGGATTAACAATGATCGAGTGTGTCGAACGTCAGCCCACTAGCTCAAACTTAAGGGTTCAAAAGTTCTGCCGAAATCACATTGGTCGTCATGTTACAATTTAGTCAATAAAGGCCTACTCCTGGAGCGAAACTGAATGCTTTGAAGGTCGCTGCTCGGCCGCACGAAGTCCGAGAGGCTTGGAAGAGACCTCATCTGAAAGGTGGATTCACAACGATCGAGTGTGTCGAATGTCAGCCTACTAGCTCAAACATAAGTGTTCAAAAGTTCTGCCGAAATCACATTGGTCATCATGTTACAATTTAGTCAATAAAGGCCTACTACTGGAGCGAAACTGAATGCTTTGACGGTCGCCGCTCGGCCGCACGAAGTCCGAGAGGCTTGGAAGTGACCTCATCTGAAAGGTGGATTCACAACGATCGAGTGTGTCGAATGTCAGCCTACTAGCTCAAACGTAAGTGTTCAAAAGTTCTGCCGAAGTCACATAGGTCGTCATGTTACAATTTAGTCAATAAAAGCCTACTACTGGAGAGAAACGGAATGCTTCGACGGTCGCCTCTCGGCCGCACGAAGTCCAAGAGGCTTGGAAGAGACCTCATCTGAAAGGTGGATTCACAACGATCGAGTGTGTCGAACGTCAGCCCACTAACTCTAACTTAAGGGTTCAAAAGTTCTGCCGAAATCACATAGGTCGTCATGTTACAATTTAGTCAATAAAGGCCAACTCCTGGAGAGAAACGGAATGCTTCGACGGTCGACTCTCGGCCGCACGAAGTCCAAGAGGCTTGGAAGAGACCTCATCTGAAAGTAGGATTCACAATGATCAAGAGTGTCGAACGTCAGCCCACTAGCTCAAACTTAAGGGTTCAAAAGTTCTGCCGAAATCACATTGGTCGTCATGTTACAATTTAGTCAATAAAGGCCGACTACTGGAGCGAAACGGAATGCTTCGGCTCGTGTTTTGGCCGCACGACCTCCGAGAGGCTTGGAAGAGACCTCATCTGAAAGGTGGATTAACAGCGATCGAATGTGTCGAACATCAGCCCACTAGCTCAAACTTAAGGGTTCAAAAGTTCTGCCGAAATCACATAGGTCGTCATGTTACAATTTAGTCAATAAAGGCCTACGACTGGAGCGAAACGGAATGCTTCGACGCTCGTGATTCGGCCGCACAACCTCCGAGAGGCTTGGAAGAGACCTCATCTGAAAGGTGGCTTCACAACGATCAAGTGTGTCGAACGTCAGCCCACTAGCTCAAATTTAAGGGTTCAAAAGTTCTGCCGAAATCACATAGGTCGTCATGTTACAATTTAGTCAATAAAGGCCTAAGACTGGAGCGAAACGGAATGCTTCGACGCTCGAGTTTCGGCCGCATGACCTCCGAGAGGCTTGGAAGAGACCTCATCTGAAAGGTGGCTTCACAACGATCAAGTGTTTCGAACGTCAGCCCACTAGCTCAAACTTAAAGGTTCAAAAGTTTTGCCGAAATCACATTGGTCGTCATGTTACAATTTAGTCAATAAAGGCCTACTCCTGGAGCGAAACGGAATGCTTTGAAGGTCACCGCTCGGCCGCACGAAGTCCGAGAGGCTTGGAAGAGACCTCATCTGAAAGGTGGATTCACAACGATCGAGTGTGTCGAATGTCAGCCTACTAGCTCAAACGTAAGGGTTCAAAAGTTCTGCCGAAATCACATAGGTCGTTATGTTACAATTTAGTCAATAAAGGCCTACTCCTGGAGCGAAACTGAATGCTTTGACAGTCGCTGCTCGGACGCACGAAGTCCGAGAGGCTTGGAAGAGACCTCATCTGAAAGGTGGATTCACAACGATCGAGTGTGTCGAATGTCAGCCTACTAGCTCAAACTTAAGGGTTCGAAAGTTCTGCCGAAATCACATAGGTCGTCATGTTACAATTTTGTCAATAAAGGCCTACTCCTGGAGCGAAACGGAATGCAATTACGGTCGCCGCTCGGCCGCACGAAGTCCGAGAGGCTTGGAAGTGACTTCATCTGAAAGTAGGATTCACAACGATCGAGTGTGTCGAACGTCAGCCCACTAGCTCAAACTTAAGGGTTCAAAAGTTCTGCCGAAATCACAAAGGTCGTCATTTTACAATTTAGTCAATAAATGCCTACTCCTGGAGCGAAACTGAATGCTTTGACGGTCGCCTCTCGGCCGCACGAAGTCCGAGAGGCTTGGAAGAGACCTCATCGGAAAGGTGGATTCACAACGATCGAGTGTGTCGAATGTCAGCCTACTAGCTCAAACTTAAGTGTTCAAAAGTTCTGCCGAAGTCACATAGGACGTCATGTTACAATTTAGTCAATAAAGACCTACTACTGGAGAGAAACGGAATGCTTCGACGGTCGCCTCTCGGCCGCACGAAGTCCGAGAGGCTTGGAAGAGACCTCATCTGAAAGGTGGATTCACAACGATCGAGTGTGTCGAATGTCAGCCCACTAACTCTAACTTAAGGGTTCAAAAGTTCTGCCGAAATCACATAGTTCGTCATGTTACAATTTAGTCAATAAAGGCCTACTACTGGAGCGAAACGGAATGCTTCGATGCTCGTGATTCGGCCGCACGACCTCCGAGAGGCTTGGAAGAGACCTCATCTGAAAGGTGGATTAACAGCGATCGAATGTGTCGAACGTCAGCCCACTAGCTCAAACTTAAGGGTTCAAAAGTTCTGCCGAAATCACATAGGTCGTCATGTTACAATTTAGTCAATAAAGGCCTACGACTGGAGCGAAACGGAATGCTTCGATGCTCGTGATTCGGCCGCACGACCTCCGAGAGGCTTGGAAGAGACCTCATCTGAAAAGTGGCTTCACAACGATCAAGTGTGTCAAACGTCAGCCCACTAGCTCAAACTTAAGGGTTCAAAAGTTCTGCCGAAATCACAAAGGTCGTCATTTTACAATTTAGTCAATAAACGCCTACTACTGGAGCGAAACGGAATGCTTCGACGCTCGTGTTTCGGCCGCACGACCTCCGAGAGGCTTGGAAGAGACCTCATCTGAAAGGTGGATTCACAACAATCAAGAGTGTCGAACGTCAGCCCACTAGCTCAAACTTAAGGGTTCAAAAGTTCTGCCGAAATCACATTGGTCGTCATGTTACAATTTAGTCAATAAAGGCCTACTACTGGAGAGAAACGGAATGCTTCGACGCTCGTGTTTCGGCCGCATGACATCCGAGAGGCTTGGAAGTGACCTCATCTGAAAGTAGGATTCACAACGATCGAGTGTGTCGAACGTCAGCCCACTAGCTCAAACTTAAGGGTTCAAAAGTTCTGCCGAAATCACATTGGTCGTCATGTTACAATTTAGTCAATAAAGGCCTACTCCTGGAGCGAAACTGAATGCTTTGACGGTCGCCTCTCGTCCGAACGAAGTCCGAGAGGCTTGGAAGAGACCTCATCTGAAAGGTGGATTCACAACGATCGAGTGTGTCGAACGTCAGCCCACTAGCTCAAACTTAAGTGTTCAAAAGTTCTGCCGAAATCACATTGGTCGTCATGTTACAATTTAGTCAATAAAGGCCTACTACAGGAGCGAAACGGAATGCTTCGGCTCGTGTTTTGGCCGCACGACCTCCGAGAGGCTTGGAAGAGACCTCATCTGAAAGGTGGATTAACAGCGATCGAATGTGTCGAACGTCAGCCCACTAGCTCAAACTTAAGGGTTCAAAAGTTCTGCCGAAATCACATAGGTCGTCATGTTACAATTTAGTCAATAAAGGCCTACGACTGGAGCGAAACGGAATGCTTCGATGCTCGTGATTCGGCCGCACGACCTCCGAGAGGCTTGGAAGAGACCTCATCTGAAAGGTGGCTTCACATCGATCAAGTGTGTCGAACGTCAGCCCACTAGCTCAAACTTAAGGGTTCAAAAGTTCTGCCGAAATCACATTGGTCGTCATGTTACAATTTAGTCAATAAAGGCCTACTCCTGGAGCGAAACTGAATGCTTTGAAGGTCGCCGCTCGGCCGCACGAAGTCCGAGAGGCTTGGAAGAGACCTCATCTGAAAGGTGGATTCACAACGATCGAGTGTGTCGAATGTCAGCCTACTAGCTCAAACGTAAGTGTTCAAAAGTTCTGCCGAAATCACATAGGTCGTCATGTTACAATTTAGTCAATAAAGTCCTACTCCTGGAGCGAAACTGAATGCAATTACGGTCGCCGCTCGGCCGCACGAATACCGAGAGGCTTGGAAGTGACCTCATCTGAAAGTAGGATTCACAACGATCGAGTGTGTCGAACGTCAGCCCACTAGCTCAAACTTAAGGGTTCAAAAGTTCTGCCGAAATCACAAAGGTCGTCATTTTACAATTTAGTCAATAAAGGCCTACTCCTGGAGCGAAACTGAATGCTTTGACGGTCGCCTCTCGGCCGCACGAAGTCCGAGAGGCTTGGAAGAGACCTCATCGGAAAGGTGGATTCACAACGATCGAGTGTGTCGAATGTCAGCCTACTAGCTCAAACTTAAGTGTTCAAAAGTTCTGCCGAAATCACATCGGTCGTCATGTTACAATTTAGTCAATAAAGTCCTACTACTGGAGCGAAACTGAATGCTTTGACGGTCGCCTCTCGTCCGCACGAAGTCCGAGAGGCTGGGAAGAGACCTCATATGAAAGGTGGATTCACAACGATCGAGTGTGTCGAATGTCAGCCTACTAGCTCAAACGTAAGTGTTCAAAAGTTCTGCCGAAATCACATAGGTCGTCATGTTACAATTTTGTCAATAAAGGCCTACTCCTGGAGCGAAACTGAATGCAATTACGGTCGCCGCTTGGCCGCACGAAGTCCGAGAGGCTTGGAAGTGACCTCATCTGAAAGGTGGATTCACAACGATCGAGTGTGTCGAATGTCAGCCTACTAGCTCAAACGTAAGTGTTCAAAAGTTCTGCCGAAGTCACATAGGTCGTCATGTTACAATTTAGTCAATAAAGGCCTACTACTGGAGAGAAACGGAATGCTTCGACGGTCGCCTCTCGGCCGCACGAAGTCCGAGAGGCTTGGAAGAGACCTCATCTGAAAGGTGGATTCACAACGATCGAGTGTGTCGAACGTCAGCCCACTAACTCTAACTTAAGGGTTCAAAAGTTCTGCCGAAATCACATAGGTCGTCATGTTACAATTTAGTCAATAAAGGCCTACTCCTGGAGCGAAACTGAATGCTTGAAGGTCGCCGCTCGGCCGCACGAAGTCCGAGAGGCTTGGAAGAGACCTCATCTGAAAGGTGGATTCACAACGATCGAGTGTGTCGAACGTCAGCCCACTAGCTCAAACTTAAGGGTTCAAAAGTTCTGCCGAAATCACATTGGTCGTCATGTTACAATTTAGTCAATAAAGGCCTACTACTGGAGCGAAACGGAATGCTTCGGCTCGTGTTTTGGCCGCACGACCTCCGAGAGGCTTGGAAGAGACCTCATCTGAAAGGTGGATTAACAGCGATCGAATGTGTCGAACGTCAGCCCACTAGCTCAAACTTAAGGGTTCAAAAGTTCTGCCGAAATCACATAGGTCGTCATGTTACAATTTAGTCAATAAAGGCCTACGACTGGAGCGAAACGGAATGCTTCGACGCTCGTGATTCGGCCGCACAACCTCCGAGAGGCTTGGAAGAGACCTCATCTGAAAGGTGGCTTCACAACGATCAAGTGTGTCGAACGTCAGCCCACTAGCTCAAACTTAAGTGTTCAAAAGTTCTGCCGAAATCACATTGGTCGTCATGTTACAATTTAGTCAATAAAGGCCTACTCCTGGTGCGAAACTGAATGCTTTGAAGGTCGCCGCTCGGCCGCACGAAGTCCGAGAGGCTTGGAAGAGACCTCATCTGAAAGGTGGATTCACAACGATCGAGTGTGTCGAATGTCAGCCTACTAGCTCAAACGAAAGTGTTCAAAAGTTCTGCCGAAATCACATAGGTCGTCATGTTACAATTTAGTCAATAAAGTCCTACTCCTGGAGCGAAACTGAATGCAATTACGGTCGCCGCTCGGCCGCACGAAGTCCGAGAGGCTTGGAAGTGAACTCATCTGAAAGTAGGATTCACAATGATCGAGTGTGTCGAACGTCAGCCCACTAGCTCACACTTAAGGGTTCAAAAGTTCTGCCGAAATCACAAAGGTCGTCATTTTACAATTTAGTCAATAAGGGCCTACTCCTGGAGCGAAACTGAATGCTTTGACGGTCGCCTCTCGGCCGCACGAAGTCCGAGAGGCTTGGAAGAGACCTCATCGGAAAGGTGGATTCACAACGATCGAGTGTGTCAAATGTCAGCCCACTAGCTCGAACTTAAGTGTTCAAAAGTTCTGCCGAAATCACATAGGTTGTCATGTTACAATTTAGTCAATAAAGGCCTACTACTGGAGCGAAACGGAATGCTTCGACGCTTGTGTTTCGGCCGCACGACCTCCGAGAGGCTGGGAAGAGACCTCATCTGAAAGGTGGATTCACAACGATCGAGTGTGTCGAATGTCAGCCTACTAGCTCAAACGTAAGTGTTCAAAAGTTCTGCCGAAATCACATAGGTCGTCATGTTACAATTTAGTCAATAAAGGCCTACTCCTGGAGCGAAACTGAATGCTTTGACGGTCGCTGCTCGGCCCCACAACCGTCCAGAACATGGGGGAGACCTCCCCTGAAAGGTGGATTCACAACCATCGAGTGTGTCGAACGTCAGCCCACTCGCTCAAACTTAAGGGTTCAAAAGTTCTGCCGAAATCACAAAGGTCGTCATTTTACAATTTAGTCAATAAAGGCCTACTACTGGAGCGAAACGGAATGCTTCGACGCTCGTGTTTCGGCCGCATGACATCCGAGAGGCTTGGAAGAGACCTCATCTGAAAGGTGGATTCACAACGATCGAGTGTGTCGAACGTCAGCCCACTAGCTCAAACTTAAGGGTTCAAAAGTTCTGCCGAAATCACATTGGTCGTCATGTTACAATTTTGTCAATAAAGGCCTACTCCTGGAGCGAAACTGAATGCTTTGACGGTCGCCTCTCGTCCGCACGAAGTCCGAGTGGCTTGGAAGAGACCTCATCTGAAAGGTGGATTCACAACGATCAGGTGTGTCGAATGTCAGCCTACTAGCTCAAACGTAAGTGTTCAAAAGTTCTGCCGAAATCACATAGGTCGTCATGTTACAATTTTGTCAATAAAGGCCTACTCCTGGAGCGAAACTGAATGCAATTACGGTCGCCGCTCGGCCGCACGAAGTCCGAGAGGCTTGGAAGTGACCGCATCTGAAAGGTGGATTCACAACGATCGAGTGTGTCGAATGTCAGCCTACTAGCTCAAACGTAAGTGTTCAAAAGTTCTGCCGAAGTCACATAGGTCGTCATGTTACAATTTAGTCAATAAAGGCCTACTACTGGAGAGAAACGGAATGCTTCGACGGTCGCCTCTCGGCCGCACGAAGTCCGAGAGGCTTGGAAGAGACCTCATCTGAAAGGTGGATTCACAACGATCGAGTGTGTCGAACGTCAGCCCACTAACTCTAACTTAAGGGTTCAAAAGTTCTGCCGAAATCACATAGGTCGTCATGTTACAATTTAGTCAATAAAGGCCTACTCCTGGAGCGAAACTGAATGCTTGAAGGTCACCGCTCGGCCGCACGAAGTCCGAGAGGCTTGGAAGAGACCTCATCTGAAAGGTGGATTCACAACGATCGAGTGTGTCGAACGTCAGCCCACTAGCTCAAACTTAAGGGTTCAAAAGTTCTGCCGAAATCACATTGGTCGTCATGTTACAATTTAGTCAATAAAGGCCTACTACTGGAGCGAAACGGAATGCTTCGGCTCGTGTTTTGGCCGCACGACCTCCGAGAGGCTTGGAAGAGACCTCATCTGAAAGGTGGATTAACAGCGATCGAATGTGTCGAACGTCAGCCCACTAGCTCAAACTTAAGGGTTCAAAAGTTCTGCCGAAATCACATAGGTCGTCATGTTACAATTTAGTCAATAAAGGCCTACGACTGGAGCGAAACGGAATGCTTCGACGCTCGTGATTCGGCCGCACATCCTCCGAGAGGCTTGGAAGAGACCTCATCTGAAAGGTGGCTTCACAACGATCAAGTGTGTCGAACGTCAGCCCACTAGCTCAAACTTAAGGGTTCAAAAGTTCTGCCGAAATCACATTGGTCGTCATGTTACAATTTAGTCAATAAAGGCCTACTCCTGGAGCGAAACTGAATGCTTTGAAGGTCGCCGCTCGGCCGCACGAAGTCCGAGAGGCTTGGAAGAGACCTCATCTGAAAGGTGGATTCACAACGATCGAGTGTGTCGAATGTCAGCCTACTAGCTCAAACGTAAGTGTTCAAAAGTTCTGCCGAAATCACATAGGTCGTCATGTTACAATTTTGTCAATAAAGGCCTACTCCTGGAGCGAAACTGAATGCTTTGACGGTCGCCTCTCGTCCGCACGAAGTCCGAGTGGCTTGGAAGAGACCTCATCTGAAAGGTGGATTCACAACGATCAAGTGTGTCGAATGTCAGCCTACTAGCTCAAACGTAAGTGTTCAAAAGTTCTGCCGAAATCACATAGGTCGTCATGTTACAATTTTGTCAATAAAGACCTACTCCTGGAGCGAAACTGAATGCAATTACGGTCGCCGCTCGGCCGCACGAAGTCCGAGAGGCTTGGAAGTGACCTCATCTGAAAGTAGGATTCACAATGATCGAGTGTGTCGAACGTCAGCCCACTAGCTCAAACTTAAGGGTTCAAAAGTTCTGCCGAAATCACATTGGTCGTCATGTTACAATTTAGTCAATAAAGGCCTACTCCTGGAGCGAAACTGAATGCTTTGAAGGTCGCTGCTCGGCCGCACGAAGTCCGAGAGGCTTGGAAGAGACCTCATCTGAAAGGTGGATTCACAACGATCGAGTGTGTCGAATGTCAGCCTACTAGCTCAAACATAAGTGTTCAAAAGTTCTGCCGAAATCACATTGGTCATCATGTTACAATTTAGTCAATAAAGGCCTACTACTGGAGCGAAACTGAATCCTTTGACGGTCGCCGCTCGGCCGCACGAAGTCCGAGAGGCTTGGAAGTGACCTCATCTGAAAGGTGGATTCACAACGATCGAGTGTGTCGAATGTCAGCCTACTAGCTCAAACGTAAGTGTTCAAAAGTTCTGCCGAAGTCACATAGGTCGTCATGTTACAATTTAGTCAATAAAAGCCTACTACTGGAGAGAAACGGAATGCTTCGACGGTCGCCTCTCGGCCGCACGAAGTCCAAGAGGCTTGGAAGAGACCTCATCTGAAAGGTGGATTCACAACGATCGAGTGTGTCGAACGTCAGCCCACTAACTCTAACTTAAGGGTTCAAAAGTTCTGCCGAAATCACATAGGTCGTCATGTTACAATTTAGTCAATAAAGGCCTACTCCTGGAGCGAAACTGAATGCTTGAAGGTCGCCGCTCGGCCGCACGAAGTCCGAGAGGCTTGGAAGAGACCTCATCTGAAAGGTGGATTCACAACGATCGAGTGTGTCGAACGTCAGCCCACTAGCTATAACTTAAGGGTTCAAAAGTTCTGCCGAAATCACATAGGTCGTCATGTTACAATTTTGTCAATAAAGGCCTACTCCTGGAGCGAAACTGAATGCAATTACGGTCGCGCTCGGCCGCACGAAGTCCGAGAGGCTTGGAAGTGACCTCATCTGAATGTAGGATTCACAATGATCAAGAGTGTCGAACGTCAGCCCACTAGCTCAAACTTAAGGGTTCAAAAGTTCTGCCGAAATCACATTGGTCGTCATGTTACAATTTAGTCAATAAAGGCCTACTACTGGAGCGAAACGGAATGCTTCGGCTCGTGTTTTGGCCGCACGACCTCCGAGAGGCTTGGAAGAGACCTCATCTGAAAGGTGGATTAACAGCGATCGAATGTGTCGAACGTCAGCCCACTAGCTCAAACTTAAGGGTTCAAAAGTTCTGCCGAAATCACATAGGTCGTCATGTTACAATTTAGTCAATAAAGGCCTACGACTGGAGCGAAACGGAATGCTTCGACGCTCGTGATTCGGCCGCACAACCTCCGAGAGGCTTGGAAGAGACCTCATCTGAAAGGTGGCTTCACAACGATCAAGTGTGTCGAACGTCAGCCCACTAGCTCAAACTTAAGGGTTCAAAAGTTCTGCCGAAATCACATAGGTCGTCATGTTACAATTTAGTCAATAAAGGCCTAAGACTGGAGCGAAACGGAATGCTTCGACGCTCGTGTTTCGGCCGCATGACCTCCGAGAGGCTTGGAAGAGACCTCATCTGAAAGGTGGCTTCACAACGATCAAGTGTTTCGAACGTCAGCCCACTAGCTCAAACTTAAAGGTTCAAAAGTTCTGCCGAAATCACATTGGTCGTCATGTTACAATTTAGTCAATAAAGGCCTACTCCTGGAGCGAAACGGAATGCTTTGAAGGTCACCGCTCGGCCGCACGAAGTCCGAGAGGCTTGGAAGAGACCTCATCTGAAAGGTGGATTCACAACGATCGAGTGTGTCGAATGTCAGCCTACTAGCTCAAACGTAAGGGTTCAAAAGTTCTGCCGAAATCACATAGGTCGTTATGTTACAATTTAGTCAATAAAGGCCTACTCCTGGAGCGAAACTGAATGCTTTGACAGTCGCTGCTCGGACGCACGAAGTCCGAGAGGCTTGGAAGAGACCTCATCTGAAAGGTGGATTCACAACGATCGAGTGTGTCGAATGTCAGCCTACTAGCTCAAACTTAAGGGTTCGAAAGTTCTGCCGAAATCACATAGGTCGTCATGTTACAATTTTGTCAATAAAGGCCTACTCCTGGAGCGAAACGGAATGCAATTACGGTCGCCGCTCGGCCGCACGAAGTCCGAGAGGCTTGGAAGTGACCTCATCTGAAAGTAGGATTCACAACGATCGAGTGTGTCGAACGTCAGCCCACTAGCTCAAACTTAAGGGTTCAAAAGTTCTGCCGAAATCACAAAGGTCGTCATTTTACAATTTAGTCAATAAATGCCTACTCCTGGAGCGAAACTGAATGCTTTGACGGTCGCCTCTCGGCCGCACGAAGTCCGAGAGGCTTGGAAGAGACCTCATGGGAAAGGTGGATTCACAACGATCGAGTGTGTCGAATGTCAGCCTACTAGCTCAAACTTAAGTGTTCAAAAGTTCTGCCGAAGTCACATAGGTCGTCATGTTACAATTTAGTCAATAAAGACCTACTACTGGAGAGAAACGGAATGCTTCGACGGTCGCCTCTCGGCCGCACGAAGTCCGAGAGGCTTGGAAGAGACCTCATCTGAAAGGTGGATTCACAACGATCGAGTGTGTCGAATGTCAGCCCACTAGCTCTAACTTAAGGGTTCAAAAGTTCTGCCGAAATCACATAGGTCGTCATGTTACAATTTAGTCAATAAAGGCCTACTACTGGAGCGAAACGGAATGCTTCGGCTCGTGTTTTGGCCGCACGACCTCCGAGAGGCTTGGAAGAGACCTCATCTGAAAGGTGGATTAACAGCGATCGAATGTGTCGAACGTCAGCCCACTAGCTCAAACTTAAGGGTTCAAAAGTTCTGCCGAAATCACATAGGTCGTCATGTTACAATTTAGTCAATAAAGGCCTACGACTGGAGCGAAACGGAATGCTTCGATGCTCGTGATTCGGCCGCACGACCTCCGAGAGGCTTGGAAGAGACCTCATCTGAAAGGTGGATTAACAGCGATCGAATGTGTCGAACGTCAGCCCACTAGCTCAAACTTAAGGGTTCAAAAGTTCTGCCGAAATCACATAGGTCGTCATGTTACAATTTAGTCAATAAAGGCCTACGACTGGAGCGAAACGGAATGCTTCGATGCTCGTGATTCGGCCGCACGACCTCCGAGAGGCTTGGAAGAGACCTCATCTGAAAAGTGGCTTCACAACGATCAAGTGTGTCAAACGTCAGCCCACTAGCTCAAACTTAAGGGTTCAAAAGTTCTGCCGAAATCACATTGGTCGTCATGTTACAATTTAGTCAATAAAGGCCTACTACTGGAGAGAAACGGAATGCTTCGACGCTCGTGTTTCGGCCGCATGACATCCGAGAGGCTTGGAAGTGACCTCATCTGAAAGTAGGATTCACAACGATCGAGTGTGTCGAACGTCAGCCCACTAGCTCAAACTTAAGGGTTCAAAAGTTCTGCCGAAATCACATTGGTCGTCATGTTACAATTTAGTCAATAAAGGCCTACTCCTGGAGCGAAACTGAATGCTTTGACGGTCGCCTCTCGTCCGAACGAAGTCCGAGAGGCTTGGAAGAGACCTCATCTGAAAGGTGGATTCACAACGATCGAGTGTGTCGAACGTCAGCCCACTAGCTCAAACTTAAGTGTTCAAAAGTTCTGCCGAAATCACATTGGTCGTCATGTTACAATTTAGTCAATAAAGGCCTACTACAGGAGCGAAACGGAATGCTTCGGCTCGTGTTTTGGCCGCACGACCTCCGAGAGGCTTGGAAGAGACCTCATCTGAAAGGTGGATTAACAGCGATCGAATGTGTCGAACGTCAGCCCACTAGCTCAAACTTAAGGGTTCAAAAGTTCTGCCGAAATCACATAGGTCGTCATGTTACAATTTAGTCAATAAAGGCCTACGACTGGAGCGAAACGGAATGCTTCGATGCTCGTGATTCGGCCGCACGACCTCCGAGAGGCTTGGAAGAGACCTCATCTGAAAGGTGGCTTCACATCGATCAAGTGTGTCGAACGTCAGCCCACTAGCTCAAACTTAAGGGTTCAAAAGTTCTGCCGAAATCACATTGGTCGTCATGTTACAATTTAGTCAATAAAGGCCTACTCCTGGAGCGAAACTGAATGCTTTGAAGGTCGCCGCTCGGCCGCACGAAGTCCGAGAGGCTTGGAAGAGACCTCATCTGAAAGGTGGATTCACAACGATCGAGTGTGTCGAATGTCAGCCTACTAGCTCAAACGTAAGTGTTCAAAAGTTCTGCCGAAATCACATAGGTCGTCATGTTACAATTTAGTCAATAAAGTCCTACTCCTGGAGCGAAACTGAATGCAATTACGGTCGCCGCTCGGCCGCACGAATTCCGAGAGGCTTGGAAGTGACCTCATCTGAAAGTAGGATTCACAACGATCGAGTGTGTCGAACGTCAGCCCACTAGCTCAAACTTAAGGGTTCAAAAGTTCTCCCGAAATCACAAAGGTCGTCATTTTACAATTTAGTCAATAAAGGCCTACTCCTGGAGCGAAACTGAATGCTTTGACGGTCGCCTCTCGGCCGCACGAAGTCCGAGAGGCTTGGAAGAGACCTCATCGGAAAGGTGGATTCACAACGATCGAGTGTGTCGAACGTCAGCCCACTAGCTCTAACTTAAGGGTTCAAAAGTTCTGCCGAAATCACATAGGTCGTCATGTTACAATTTAGTCAATAAAGGCCTACGACTGGAGCGAAACGGAATGCTTCGATGCTCGTGATTCGGCCGCACGACCTCCGAGAGGCTTGGAAGAGACCTCATCTGAAAGGTGGCTTCACATCGATCAAGTGTGTCGAACGTCAGCCCACTAGCTCAAACTTAAGGGTTCAAAAGTTCTGCCGAAATCACATTGGTCGTCATGTTACAATTTAGTCAATAAAGGCCTACTCCTGGAGCGAAACTGAATGCTTTGAAGGTCGCCGCTCGGCCGCACGAAGTCCGAGAGGCTTGGAAGAGACCTCATCTGAAAGGTGGATTCACAACGATCGAGTGTGTCGAATGTCAGCCTACTAGCTCAAACGTAAGTGTTCAAAAGTTCTGCCGAAATCACATAGGTCGTCATGTTACAATTTAGTCAATAAAGTCCTACTCCTGGAGCGAAACTGAATGCAATTACGGTCGCCGCTCGGCCGCACGAATTCCGAGAGGCTTGGAAGTGACCTCATCTGAAAGTAGGATTCACAACGATCGAGTGTGTCGAACGTCAGCCCACTAGCTCAAACTTAAGGGTTCAAAAGTTCTGCCGAAATCACAAAGGTCGTCATTTTACAATTTAGTCAATAAAGGCCTACTCCTGGAGCGAAACTGAATGCTTTGACGGTCGCCTCTCGGCCGCACGAAGTCCGAGAGGCTTGGAAGAGACCTCATCGGAAAGGTGGATTCACAACGATCGAGTGTGTCGAATGTCAGCCTACTAGCTCAAACTTAAGTGTTCAAAAGTTCTGCCGAAGTCACATAGGTCGTCATGTTACAATTTAGTCAATAAAGACCTACTACTGGAGAGAAACGGAATGCTTCGACGGTCGCCTCTCGGCCGCACGAAGTCCGAGAGGCTTGGAAGGGACCTCATCTGAAAGGTGGATTCACAACGATCGAGTGTGTCGAATGTCAGCCCACTAGCTCTAACTTAAGGGTTCAAAAGTTCTGCCGAAATCACATAGGTCGTCATGTTACAATTTAGTCAATAAAGGCCTAATACTGGAGCGAAACGGAATGCTTCGGCTCGTGTTTTGGCCGCACGACCTCCGAGAGGCTTGGAAGAGACCTCATCTGAAAGGTGGATTAACAGCGATCGAATGTGTCGAACGTCAGCCCACTAGCTCAAACTTAAGGGTTCAAAAGTTCTGCCGAAATCACATAGGTCGTCATGTTACAATTTAGTCAATAAAGGCCTACGACTGGAGCGAAACGGAATGCTTCGATGCTCGTGATTCGGCCGCACGACCTCCGAGAGGCTTGGAAGAGACCTCATCTGAAAGGTGGATTAACAGCGATCGAATGTGTCGAACGTCAGCCCACTAGCTCAAACTTAAGGGTTCAAAAGTTCTGCCGAAATCACATAGGTCGTCATGTTACAATTTAGTCAATAAAGGCCTACGACTGGAGCGAAACGGAATGCTTCGATGGTCGTGATTCGGCCGCACGACCTCCGAGAGGCTTGGAAGAGACCTCATCTGAAAAGTGGCTTCACAACGATCAAGTGTGTCAAACGTCAGCCCACTAGCTCAAACTTAAGGGTTCAAAAGTTCTGCCGAAATCACAAAGGTCGTCATTTTACAATTTAGTCAATAAAGGCCTACTACTGGAGCGAAACGGAATGCTTCGACGCTCGTGTTTCGGCCGCACGACCTCCGAGAGGCTTGGAAGAGACCTCATCTGAAAGGTGGATTCACAACGATCAAGAGTGTCGAACGTCAGCCCACTAGCTCAAACTTAAGGGTTCAAAAGTTCTGCCGAAATCACATTGGTCGTCATGTTACAATTTAGTCAATAAAGGCCTACTACTGGAGAGAAACGGAATGCTTCGACGCTCGTGTTTCGGCCGCATGACATCCGAGAGGCTTGGAAGTGACCTCATCTGAAAGTAGGATTCACAACGATCGAGTGTGTCGAACGTCAGCCCACTAGCTCAAACTTAAGGGTTCAAAAGTTCTGCCGAAATCACATTGGTCGTCATGTTACAATTTAGTCAATAAAGGCCTACTCCTGGAGCGAAACTGAATGCTTTAACGGTCGCCTCTCGTCCGAACGAAGTCCGAGAGGCTTGGAAGAGACCTCATCTGAAAGGTGGATTCACAACGATCGAGTGTGTCGAACGTCAGCCCACTAGCTCAAACTTAAGTGTTCAAAAGTTCTGCCGAAATCACATTGGTCGTCATGTTACAATTTAGTCAATAAAGGCCTACTACAGGAGCGAAACGGAATGCTTCGGCTCGTGTTTTGGCCGCACGACCTCCGAGAGGCTTGGAAGAGACCTCATCTGAAAGGTGGATTAACAGCGATCGAATGTGTCGAACGTCAGCCCACCAGCTCAAACTTAAGGGTTCAAAAGTTCTGCCGAAATCACATAGGTCGTCATGTTACAATTTAGTCAATAAAGTCCTACTCCTGGAGCGAAACTGAATGCAATTACGGTCGCCGCTCGGCCGCACGAATTCCGAGAGGCTTGGAAGTGACCTCATCTGAAAGTAGGATTCACAACGATCGAGTGTGTCGAACGTCAGCCCACTAGCTCAAACTTAAGGGTTCAAAAGTTCTGCCGAAATCACAAAGGTCGTCATTTTACAATTTAGTCAATAAAGGCCTACTCCTGGAGCGAAACTGAATGCTTTGACGGTCGCCTCTCGGCCGCACGAAGTCCGAGAGGCTTGGAAGAGACCTCATCTGAAAGGTGGATTCACAACGATCGAGTGTGTCGAACGTCAGCCCACTAACTCTAACTTAAGGGTTCAAAAGTTCTGCCGAAATCACATAGGTCGTCATGTTACAATTTAGTCAATAAAGGCCTACTACTGGAGCGAAACGGAATGCTTCGACTCTTGTGTTTCGGCCGCACGACCTCCGAGAGGCTGGGAAGAGACCTCATCTGAAAGGTGGATTCACAACGATCGAGTGTGTCGAATGTCAGCCTACTAGCTCAAACGTAAGTGTTCAAAAGTTCTGCCGAAATCACATAGGTCGTCATGTTACAATTTAGTCAATAAAGGCCTACTCCTGGAGCGAAACTGAATGCTTTGACGGTCGCTGCTCGGCCCCACAACCGTCCAGAACATGGGGGAGACCTCCCCTGAAAGGTGGATTCACAACCATCGAGTGTGTCGAACGTCAGCCCACTCGCTCAAACTTAAGGGTTCAAAAGTTCTGCCGAAATCACAAAGGTCGTCATTTTACAATTTAGTCAATAAAGGCCTACTACTGGAGCGAAACGGAATGCTTCGACGCTCGTGTTTCGGCCGCATGACATCCGAGAGGCTTGGAAGAGACCTCATCTGAAAGGTGGATTCACAACGATCGAGTGTGTCGAACGTCAGCCCACTAGCTCAAACTTAAGGGTTCAAAAGTTCTGCCGAAATCACATTGGTCGTCATGTTACAATTTTGTCAATAAAGGCCTACTCCTGGAGCGAAACTGAATGCTTTGACGGTCGCCTCTCGTCCGCACGAAGTCCGAGTGGCTTGGAAGAGACCTCATCTGAAAGGTGGATTCACAACGATCAGGTGTGTCGAATGTCAGCCTACTAGCTCAAACGTAAGTGTTCAAAAGTTCTGCCGAAATCACATAGGTCGTCATGTTACAATTTTGTCAATAAAGGCCTACTCCTGGAGCGAAACTGAATGCAATTACGGTCGCCGCTCGGCCGCACGAAGTCCGAGAGGCTTGGAAGTGACCTCATCTGAAAGGTGGATTCACAACGATCGAGTGTGTCGAATGTCAGCCTACTAGCTCAAACGTAAGTGTTCAAAAGTTCTGCCGAAGTCACATAGGTCGTCATGTTACAATTTAGTCAATAAAGGCCTACTACTGGAGAGAAACGGAATGCTTCGACGGTCGCCTCTCGGCCGCACGAAGTCCGAGAGGCTTGGAAGAGACCTCATCTGAAAGGTGGATTCACAACGATCGAGTGTGTCGAACGTCAGCCCACTAACTCTAACTTAAGGGTTCAAAAGTTCTGCCGAAATCACATAGGTCGTCATGTTACAATTTAGTCAATAAAGGCCTACTCCTGGAGCGAAACTGAATGCTTGAAGGTCGCCGCTCGGCCGCACGAAGTCCGAGAGGCTTGGAAGAGACCTCATCTGAAAGGTGGATTCACAACGATCGAGTGTGTCGAACGTCAGCCCACTAGCTCAAACTTAAGGGTTCAAAAGTTCTGCCGAAATCACATTGGTCGTCATGTTACAATTTAGTCAATAAAGGCCTACTACTGGAGCGAAACGGAATGCTTCGGCTCGTGTTTTGGCCGCACGACCTCCGAGAGGCTTGGAAGAGACCTCATCTGAAAGGTGGATTAACAGCGATCGAATGTGTCGAACGTCAGCCCACTAGCTCAAACTTAAGGGTTCAAAAGTTCTGCCGAAATCACATAGGTCGTCATGTTACAATTTAGTCAATAAAGGCCTACGACTGGAGCGAAACGGAATGCTTCGACGCTCGTGATTCGGCCGCACAACCTCCGAGAGGCTTGGAAGAGACCTTATCTGAAAGGTGGCTTCACAACGATCAAGTGTGTCGAACGTCAGCCCACTAGCTCAAACTTAAGTGTTCAAAAGTTCTGCCGAAATCACATAGGTCGTCATGTTACAATTTTGTCAATAAAGGCCTACTCCTGGAGCGAAACTGAATGCAATTACGGTCGCCGCTCGACCGCACGAAGTCCGAGAGGCTTGGAAGTGACCTCATCTGAAAGGTGGATTCACAACGATCGAGTGTGTCGAATGTCAGCCTACTAGCTCAAACGTAAGTGTTCAAAATTCTGCCGAAGTCACATAGGTCGTCATGTTACAATTTAGTCAATAAAGGCCTACTACTGGAGAGAAACGGAATGCTTCGACGGTCGCCTCTCGGCCGCACGAAGTCCGAGAGGCTTGGAAGAGACCTCATCTGAAAGGTGGATTCACAACGATCGAGTGTGTCGAACGTCAGCCCACTAACTCTAACTTAAGGGTTCAAAAGTTCTGCCGAAATCACATAGGTCGTCATGTTACAATTTAGTCAATAAAGGCCTACTCCTGGAGCGAAACTGAATGCTTGAAGGTCGCCGCTCGGCCGCACGAAGTCCGAGAGGCTTGGAAGAGACCTCATCTGAAAGGTGGATTCACAACGATCGAGTGTGTCGAACGTCAGCCCACTAGCTCAAACTTAAGGGTTCAAAAGTTCTGCCGAAATCACATTGGTCGTCATGTTACAATTTAGTCAATAAAGGCCTACTACTGGAGCGAAACGGAATGCTTCGGCTCGTGTTTTGGCCGCACGACCTCCGAGAGGCTTGGAAGAGACCTCATCTGAAAGGTGGATTAACAGCGATCGAATGTGTCGAACGTCAGCCCACTAGCTCAAACTTAAGGGTTCAAAAGTTCTGCCGAAATCACATAGGTCGTCATGTTACAATTTAGTCAATAAAGGCCTACGACTGGAGCGAAACGGAATGCTTCGACGCTCGTGATTCGGCCGCACAACCTCCGAGAGGCTTGGAAGAGACCTTATCTGAAAGGTGGCTTCACAACGATCAAGTGTGTCGAACGTCAGCCCACTAGCTCAAACTTAAGTGTTCAAAAGTTCTGCCGAAATCACATTGGTCGTCATGTTACAATTTAGTCAATAAAGGCCTACTCCTGGTGCGAAACTGAATGCTTTGAAGGTCGCCGCTCGGCCGCACGAAGTCCGAGAGGCTTGGAAGAGACCTCATCTGAAAGGTGGATTCACATCGATCGAGTGTGTCGAATGTCAGCCTACTAGCTCAAACGAAAGTGTTCAAAAGTTCTGCCGAAATCACATAGGTCGTCATGTTACAATTTAGTCAATAAAGTCCTACTCCTGGAGCGAAACTGAATGCAATTACGGTCGCCGCTCGGCCGCACGAAGTCCGAGAGGCTTGGAAGTGACCTCATCTGAAAGTAGGATTCACAATGATCGAGTTTGTCGAACGTCAGCCCACTAGCTCACACTTAAGGGTTCAAAAGTTCTGCCGAAATCACAAAGGTCGTCATTTTACAATTTAGTCAATAAAGGCCTACTCCTGGAGCGAAACTGAATGCTTTGACGGTCGCCTCTCGGCCGCACGAAGTCCGAGAGGCTTGGAAGAGACCTCATCGGAAAGGTGGATTCACAACGATCGAGTGTGTCGAATGTCAGCCCACTAGCTCGAACTTAAGTGTTCAAAAGTTCTGCCGAAATCACATAGGTTGTCATGTTACAATTTAGTCAATAAAGGCCTACTACTGGAGCGAAACGGAATGCTTCGACGCTTGTGTTTCGGCCGCACGACCTCCGAGAGGCTGGGAAGAGACCTCATCTGAAAGGTGGATTCACAACGATCGAGTGTGTCGAATGTCAGCCTACTAGCTCAAACGTAAGTGTTCAAAAGTTCTGCCGAAATCACATAGGTCGTCATGTTACAATTTAGTCAATAAAGGCCTACGACTGGAGCGAAACGGAATGCTTCGACGCTCGTGATTCGGCCGCACAACCTCCGAGAGGCTTGGAAGAGACCTCATCTGAAAGGTGGCTTCACAACGATCAAGTGTGTCGAACGTCAGCCCACTAGCTCAAACTTAAGTGTTCAAAAGTTCTGCCGAAATCACATTGGTCGTCATGTTACAATTTAGTCAATAATGGCCTACTCCTGGTGCGAAACTGAATGCTTTGAAGGTCGCCGCTCGGCCGCACGAAGTCCGAGAGGCTTGGAAGAGACCTCATCTGAAAGGTGGATTCACATCGATCGAGTGTGTCGAATGTCAGCCTACTAGCTCAAACGAAAGTGTTCAAAAGTTCTGCCGAAATCACATAGGTCGTCATGTTACAATTTAGTCAATAAAGTCCTACTCCTGGAGCGAAACTGAATGCAATTACGGTCGCCGCTCGGCCGCACGAAGTCCGAGAGGCTTGGAAGTGACCTCATCTGAAAGTAGGATTCACAATGATCGAGTGTGTCGAACGTCAGCCCACTAGCTCACACTTAAGGGTTCAAAAGTTCTGCCGAAATCACAAAGGTCGTCATTTTACAATTTAGTCAATAAAGGCCTACTCCTGGAGCGAAACTGAATGCTTTGACGGTCGCCTCTCGGCCGCACGAAGTCCGAGAGGCTTGGAAGAGACCTCATCGGAAAGGTGGATTCACAACGATCGAGTGTGTCGAATGTCAGCCCACTAGCTCGAACTTAAGTGTTCAAAAGTTCTGCCGAAATCACATAGGTTGTCATGTTACAATTTAGTCAATAAAGGCCTACTACTGGAGCGAAACGGAATGCTTCGACGCTTGTGTTTCGGCCGCACGACCTCCGAGAGGCTGGGAAGAGACCTCATCTGAAAGGTGGATTCACAACGATCGAGTGTGTCGAATGTCAGCCTACTAGCTCAAACGTAAGTGTTCAAAAGTTCTGCCGAAATCACATAGGTCGTCATGTTACAATTTAGTCAATAAAGGCCTACTCCTGGAGCGAAACTGAATGCTTTGACGGTCGCTGCTCGGCCCCACAACCGTCCAGAACATGGGGGAGACCTCCCCTGAAAGGTGGATTCACAACCATCGAGTGTGTCGAACGTCAGCCCACTCGCTCAAACTTAAGGGTTCAAAAGTTCTGCCGAAATCACAAAGGTCGTCATTTTACAATTTAGTCAATAAAGGCCTACTACTGGAGCGAAACGGAATGCTTCGACGCTCGTGTTTCGGCCGCATGACATCCGAGAGGCTTGGAAGAGACCTCATCTGAAAGGTGGATTCACAACGATCGAGTGTGTCGAACGTCAGCCCACTAGCTCAAACTTAAGGGTTCAAAAGTTCTGCCGAAATCACATTGGTCGTCATGTTACAATTTTGTCAATAAAGGCCTACTCCTGGAGCGAAACTGAATGCTTTGACGGTCGCCTCTCGTCCGCACGAAGTCCGAGTGGCTTGGAAGAGACCTCATCTGAAAGGTGGATTCACAACGATCAGGTGTGTCGAATGTCAGCCTACTAGCTCAAACGTAAGTGTTCAAAAGTTCTGCCGAAATCACATAGGTCGTCATGTTACAATTTTGTCAATAAAGGCCTACTCCTGGAGCGAAACTGAATGCAATTACGGTCGCCGCTCGGCCGCACGAAGTCCGAGAGGCTTGGAAGTGACCTCATCTGAAAGGTGGATTCACAACGATCGAGTGTGTCGAATGTCAGCCTACTAGCTCAAACGTAAGTGTTCAAAAGTTCTGCCGAAGTCACATAGGTCGTCATGTTACAATTTAGTCAATAAAGGCCTACTACTGGAGAGAAACGGAATGCTTCGACGGTCGCCTCTCGGCCGCACGAAGTCCGAGAGGCTTGGAAGAGACCTCATCTGAAAGGTGGATTCACAACGATCGAGTGTGTCGAACGTCAGCCCACTAACTCTAACTTAAGGGTTCAAAAGTTCTGCCGAAATCACATAGGTCGTCATGTTACAATTTAGTCAATAAAGGCCTACTCCTGGAGCGAAACTGAATGCTTGAAGGTCACCGCTCGGCCGCACGAAGTCCGAGAGGCTTGGAAGAGACCTCATCTGAAAGGTGGATTCACAACGATCGAGTGTGTCGAACGTCAGCCCACTAGCTCAAACTTAAGGGTTCAAAAGTTCTGCCGAAATCACATTGGTCGTCATGTTACAATTTAGTCAATAAAGGCCTACTACTGGAGCGAAACGGAATGCTTCGGCTCGTGTTTTGGCCGCACGACTTCCGAGAGGCTTGGAAGAGACCTCATCTGAAAGGTGGATTAACAGCGATCGAATGTGTCGAACGTCAGCCCACTAGCTCAAACTTAAGGGTTCAAAAGTTCTGCCGAAATCACATAGGTCGTCATGTTACAATTTAGTCAATAAAGGCCTACGACTGGAGCGAAACGGAATGCTTCGACGCTCGTGATTCGGCCGCACATCCTCCGAGAGGCTTGGAAGAGACCTCATCTGAAAGGTGGCTTCACAACGATCAAGTGTGTCGAACGTCAGCCCACTAGCTCAAACTTAAGGGTTCAAAAGTTCTGCCGAAATCACATTGGTCGTCATGTTACAATTTAGTCAATAAAGGCCTACTCCTGGAGCGAAACTGAATGCTTTGAAGGTCGCCGCTCGGCCGTACGAAGTCCGAGAGGCTTGGAAGAGACCTCATCTGAAAGGTGGATTCACAACGATCGAGTGTGTCGAATGTCAGCCTACTAGCTCAAACGAAAGTGTTCAAAAGTTCTGCCGAAATCACAAAGGTCGTCATTTTACAATTTAGTCAATAAAGGCCTACTCCTGGAGCGAAACTGAATGCTTTGACGGTCGCCTCTCGGCCGCACGAAGTCCGAGAGGCTTGGAAGAGACCTCATCGGAAAGGTGGATTCACAACGATCGAGTGTGTCGAATGTCAGCCCACTAGCTCGAACTTAAGTGTTCAAAGGTTCTGCCGAAATCACATAGGTCGTCATGTTACAATTTAGTCAATAAAGGCCTACTACTGGAGCGAAACGGAATGCTTCGACGCTTGTGCTTCGGCCGCACGACCTCCGAGAGGCTTGGAAGAGACCTCATCTGAAAGGTGGATTCACAACGATCGAGTGTGTCGAACGTCGGCCCACTAGCTCAAACTTAAGGGTTCAAAAGTTCTGCCGAAATCACATAGGTCGTCATGTTACAATTTAGTCAATAAAGGCCTACGACTGGCGCGAAATTTAATGCTTTGACGGTCGCTGCTCGGCCCCACAACCGTCCAGAGACATGGGGGAGACCTCCCCTGAAAGGTGGATTCACAACAATCGAGTGTGTTAAATGTCAATCTACTAGCTCAAACTTAAGTGTTCAAAAGTTCTGCCGAAATCACATAGGTCGTCATGTTACAATTTAGTCAATAAACTCCTACTACTGGAGCGAAACTGAATGCTTTGACGGTCGCCGCTCGGCCGCACGAAGTCCGAGAGGCTTGGAAGTGACCTCATCTGAAAGTAGGATTCACAATGATCGAGTGTGTCGAACGTCAGCCCACTAGCTCAAACGAAAGTGTTCAAAACTTCTGCCGAAATCACATCGGTCGTCATGTTACAATTTAGTCAATAAAGTCCTACTACTGAAGCGAAACTGAATGCTTTGACGGTCGCCTCTCGGCCGCACGAAGTCGGACAGGCTTGGAAGACACCTCATCTGAAAGGTGGATTCACAACGATCGAGTGTGTCGAATGTCAGCCTACTAGCTCAAACGTAAGTGTTCAAAAGTTCTGCCGAAATCACATTGGTCATCATGTTACAATTTAGTCAATAAAGGCCAACTACTGGAGCGAAACGGAATGCTTCGACGCTCGTGTTTTGGCCGCACGACCTCCGAGAGGCTTGGAAGAGACCTCATCTGAAAGGTGGATTAACAACGATCGAATGTGTCGAACGTCAGCCCACTAGCTCAAACTTAAGGGTTCAAAAGTTCTGCCGAAATCACATAGGTCGTCATGTTACAATTTAGTCAATAAAGGCCGAAGACTGGAGCGAAACGGAATGCTTCGACGCTCGTGTTTCGGCCGCATGACCTCCGAGAGGCTTGGAAGAGACCTCATCTGAAAGGTGGCTTCACAACGATCAAGTGTTTCGAACGTCAGCCCACTAGCTCAAACTTAAAGGTTCAAAAGTTCTGCCGAAATCACATTGGTCGTCATGTTACAATTTAGTCAATAAAGGCCTACTCCTGGAGCGAAACGGAATGCTTTGAAGGTCACCGCTCGGCCGCACGAAGTCCGAGAGGCTTGGAAGAGACCTCATCTGAAAGGTGGATTCACAACGATCGAGTGTGTCGAATGTCAGCCTACTAGCTCAAACGTAAGGGTTCAAAAGTTCTGCCGAAATCACATAGGTCGTTATGTTACAATTTAGTCAATAAAGGCCTACTCCTGGAGCGAAACTGAATGCTTTGACAGTCGCTGCTCGGACGCACGAAGTCCGAGAGGCTTGGAAGAGACCTCATCTGAAAGGTGGATTCACAACGATCGAGTGTGTCGAATGTCAGCCTACTAGCTCAAACTTAAGGGTTCGAAAGTTCTACCGAAATCACATAGGTCGTCATGTTACAATTTTGTCAATAAAGGCCTACTCCTGGAGCGAAACGGAATGCAATTACGGTCGCCGCTCGGCCGCACGAAGTCCGAGAGGCTTGGAAGTGACCTCATCTGAAAGTAGGATTCACAACGATTTAGTGTGTCGAACGTCAGCCCACTAGCTCAAACTTAAGGGTTCAAAAGTTCTGCCGAAATCACAAAGGTCGTCATTTTACAATTTAGTCAATAAATGCCTACTCCTGGAGCGAAACTGAATGCTTTGACGGTCGCCTCTCGGCCGCACGAAGTCCGAGAGGCTTGGAAGAGACCTCATCGGAAAGGTGGATTCACAACGATCGAGTGTGTCGAATGTCAGCCTACTAGCTCAAACTTAAGTGTTCAAAAGTTCTGCCGAAGTCACATAGGTCGTCATGTTACAATTTAGTCAATAAAGACCTACTACTGGAGAGAAACGGAATGCTTCGACGGTCGCCTCTCGGCCGCACGAAGTCCGAGAGGCTTGGAAGAGACCTCATCTGAAAGGTGGATTCACAACGATCGAGTGTGTCGAATGTCAGCCCACTAGCTCTAACTTAAGGGTTCAAAAGTTCTGCCGAAATCACATAGGTCGTCATGTTACAATTTAGTCAATAAAGGCCTACTACTGGAGCGAAACGGAATGCTGCGGCTCGTGTTTTGGCCGCACGACCTCCGAGAGGCTTGGAAGAGACCTCATCTGAAAGGTGGATTAACAGCGATCGAATGTGTCGAACGTCAGCCCACTAGCTCAAACTTAAGGGTTCAAAAGTTCTGCCGAAATCACATAGGTCGTCATGTTACAATTTAGTCAATAAAGGCCTACGACTGGAGAGAAACGGAATGCTTCGATGCTCGTGATTCGGCCGCACGACCTCCGAGAGGCTTGGAAGAGACCTCATCTGAAAGGTGGATTAACAGCGATCGAATGTGTCGAACGTCAGCCCACTAGCTCAAACTTAAGGGTTCAAAAGTTCTGCCGAAATCACATAGGTCGTCATGTTACAATTTAGTCAATAAAGGCCTACGACTGGAGCGAAACGGAATGCTTCGATGCTCGTGATTCGGCCGCACGACCTCCGAGAGGCTTGGAAGAGACCTCATCTGAAAAGTGGCTTCACAACGATCAAGTGTGTCAAACGTCAGCCCACTAGCTCAAATTTAAGGGTTCAAAAGTTCTGCCGAAATCACATTGGTCGTCATGTTACAATTTAGTCAATAAAGTCCTACTCCTGGAGCGAAACTGAATGCAATTACGTTCGCCGCTTGGCCGCACGAAGTCCGAGAGGCTTGGAAGTGACCTCATCTGAACGTAGGATTCACAACGATCGAGTGTGTCGAACGTCAGCCCACTAGCTCAAACTTAAGGGTTCAAAAGTTCTGCCGAAATCACAAAGGTCGTCATTTTACAATTTAGTCAATAAAGGCCTACTCCTGGAGAGAAACGGAATGCTTCGACGGTCGCCTCTCGGCCGCACGAAGTCCGAGAGGCTTGGAAGAGACCTCATCTGAAAGGTGGATTCACAACGATCAAGAGTGTCGAACGTTAGTCCACTAGCTCAAACTTAAGGGTTCAAAAGTTCTGCCGAAATCACATTGGTCGTCATGTTACAATTTAGTCAATAAAGGCCTACTACTGGAGAGAAACGGAATGCTTCGACGCTCGTGTTTCGGCCGCATGACATCCGAGAGGCTTGGAAGTGACCTCATCTGAAAGTAGGATTCACAACGATCGAGTGTGTCGAACGTCAGCCCACTAGCTCAAACTTAAGGGTTCAAAAGTTCTGCCGAAATCACATTGGTCGTCATGTTACAATTTTGTCAATAAAGGCCTACTCCTGGAGCGAAACTGAATGCTTTGACGGTCGCCTCTCGTCCGCACGAAGTCCGAGTGGCTTGGAAGAGACCTCATCTGAAAGGTGGATTCACAACGATCAGGTGTGTCGAATGTCAGCCTACTAGCTCAAACGTAAGTGTTCAAAAGTTCTGCCGAAATCACATAGGTCGTCATGTTACAATTTTGTCAATAAAGGCCTACTCCTGGAGCGAAACTGAATGCAATTACGGTCGCCGCTCGGCCGCACGAAGTCCGAGAGGCTTGGAAGTGACCTCATCTGAAAGGTGGATTCACAACGATCGAGTGTGTCGAATGTCAGCCTACTAGCTCAAACGTAAGTGTTCAAAAGTTCTGCCGAAGTCACATAGGTCGTCATGTTACAATTTAGTCAATAAAGGCCTACTACTGGAGAGAAACGGAATGCTTCGACGGTCGCCTCTCGGCCGCACGAAGTCCGAGAGGCTTGGAAGAGACCTCATCTGAAAGGTGGATTCACAACGATCGAGTGTGTCGAACGTCAGCCCACTAACTCTAACTTAAGGGTTCAAAAGTTCTGCCGAAATCACATAGGTCGTCATGTTACAATTTAGTCAATAAAGGCCTACTCCTGGAGCGAAACTGAATGCTTGAAGGTCGCCGCTCGGCCGCACGAAGTCCGAGAGGCTTGGAAGAGACCTCATCTGAAAGGTGGATTCACAACGATCGAGTGTGTCGAACGTCAGCCCACTAGCTCAAACTTAAGGGTTCAAAAGTTCTGCCGAAATCACATAGGTCGTCATGTTACAATTTTGTCAATAAAGGCCTACTCCTGGAGCGAAACTGAATGCAATTACGGTCGCGCTCGGCCGCACGAAGTCCGAGAGGCTTGGAAGTGACCTCATCTGAAAGTAGGATTCACAATGATCGAGTGTGTCGAACGTCACCCCACTAGCTCAAACTTAAGGGTTCAAAAGTTCGGCCGAAATGTCATTGGTCGTCATGTTACAATTTAGTCAATAAAGGCCTACTCCAGGAGCGAAACTGAATGCTTTGAAGGTCGCCGCTCGGCCGCACGAAGTCCGAGAGGCTTGGAAGAGACCTCATCTGAAAGGTGGATTCACAACGATCGAGTGTGTCGAACGTCAGCCCACTAGCTCAAATTTAAGGGTTCAAAAGTTCTGCCGAAATCACAAAGGTCGTCATTTTACAATTTAGTCAATAAAGGCCTACTACTGGAGCGAAACGGAATGCTTCGACGCTCGTGTTTCGGCCGCACGACCTCCGAGAGGCTTGGAAGAGACCTCATCTGAAAGGTGGATTCACAACGATCAAGAGTGTCGAACGTCAGCCCACTAGCTCAAACTTAAGGGTTCAAAAGTTCTGCCGAAATCACATTGGTCGTCATGTTACAATTTAGTCAATAAAGGCCTACTACTGGAGCGAAACGGAATGCTTCGTCTCGTGTTTTGGCCGCACGACCTCCGAGAGGCTTGGAAGAGACCTCATCTGAAAGGTGGATTAACAGCGATCGAATGTGTCGAACGTCAGCCCACTAGCTCAAACTTAAGGGTTCAAAGGTTCTGCCGAAATCACATAGGTCGTCATGTTACAATTTAGTCAATAAAGGCCTACTCCTGGAGCGAAACTGAATGCTTTGACGGTCGCTGCTCGGCCCCACAACCGTCCAGAGACATGGGGGAGACCTCCCCTGAAAGGTGGATTCACAACCATCGAGTGTGTCGAACGTCAGCCCACTCGCTCAAACTTAAGGGTTCAAAAGTTCTGCCGAAATCACAAAGGTCGTCATTTTACAATTTAGTCAATAAAGGCCTACTACTGGAGCGAAACGGAATGCTTCGACGCTCGTGTTTCGCCCGCATGACATCCGAGAGGCTTGGAAGAGACCTCATCTGAAAGGTGCATTCACAACGATCGAGTGTGTCGAACGTCAGCCCACTAGCTCAAACTTAAGGGTTCAAAAGTTCTGCCGAAATCACATAGGTCGTCATGTTACAATTTTGTCAATAAAGGCCTACTCCTGGAGCGAAACTGAATGCTTTGAAGGTCGCCGCTCGGCCGCACGAAGTCCGAGAGGCTTGGAAGAGACCTCATCTGAAAGGTGGATTCACATCGATCGAGTGTGTCGAATGTCAGCCTACTAGCTCAAACGTAAGTGTTCAAAAGATCTGCCGAAATCACATAGGTCGTCATGTTACAATTTAGTCAATAAAGTCCTACTCCAGGAGCGAAACTGAATGCAATTACGGTCGCCGCTCGGCCGCACGAAGTCCGAGAGGCTTGGAAGTGACCTCATCTGAAAGTAGGATTCACAATGATCGAGTGTGTCGAACGTCAGCCCACTAGCTCAAACTTAAGGGTTCAAAAGTTCTGCCGAAATCACAAAGGTCGTCATTTTACAATTTAGTCAATAAAGTCCTACTACTGGAGCGAAACTGAATGCTTTGACGGTCGCCTCTCGTCCGCACGAAGTCCGAGAGGCTTGGAAGAGACCTCATCTGAAAGGTGGATTCACAACGATCGAGTGTGTCGAATGTCAGCCTACTAGCTCAAACGTAAGTGTTCAAAAGTTCTGCCGAAATCACATAGGTCGTCATGTTACAATTTAGTCAATAAAGGCCTACTCCTGGAGCGAAACTGAATGCTTTGACGGTCGCTGCTCGGCCCCACAACCGTCCAGAGACATGGGGGAGACCTCCCCTGAAAGGTGGATTCACAACCATCGAGTGTGTCGAACGTCAGCCCACTCGCTCAAACTTAAGGGTTCAAAAGTTCTGCCGAAATCACAAAGGTCGTCATTTTACAATTTAGTCAATAAAGGCCTACTACTGGAGCGAAACGGAATGCTTCGACGCTCGTGTTTCGCCCGCATGACATCCGAGAGGCTTGGAAGAGACCTCATCTGAAAGGTGCATTCACAACGATCGAGTGTGTCGAACGTCAGCCCACTAGCTCAAACTTAAGGGTTCAAAAGTTCTGCCGAAATCACAAAGGTCGTCATTTTACAATTTAGTCAATAAAGGCCTACTACTGGAGCGAAACTGAATGCTTTGAAGGTCGCCGCTCGGCCGCACGAAGTCCGAGAGGCTTGGAAGAGACCTCATCTGAAAGGTGGATTCACATCGATCAAGAGTGTCGAACGTCAGCCCACTAGCTCAAACTTAAGGGTTCAAAAGTTCTGCCGAAATCACATTGGTCGTCATGTTACAATTTAGTCAATAAAGGCCTACTACTGGAGCGAAACGGAATGCTTCGGCTCGTGTTTTTGCCGCACGACCTCCGAGAGGCTTGGAAGAGACCTCATCTGAAAGGTGGATTAACAGCGATCGAATGTGTCGAACGTCAGCCCACTAGCTCAAACTTAAGGGTTCAAAAGTTCTGCCGAAATCTCATAGGTCGTCATGTTACAATTTAGTCAATAAAGGCCTACGACTGGAGCGAAACGGAATGCTTCGACGCTCGTGATTCGGCCGCACGACCTCCGAGAGGCTTGGAAGAGAACTCATCTGAAAGGTGGCTTCACAACGATCAAGTGTGTCGAACGTCAGCCCACTAGCTCAAACTTAAGGGTTCAAAAGTTCTGCCGAAATCACATTGGTCGTCATGTTACAATTTAGTCAATAAAGGCCTACTCCTGGAGCGAAACTGAATGCTTTGAAGGTCGCCGCTCGGCCGCACGAAGTCCGAGAGGCTTGGAAGAGATCTCATCTGAAAGTAGGATTCACAACGATCGAGTGTGTCGAATGTCAGCCTACTAGCTCGAACTTAAGGGTTCAAAAGTTCTGCCGAAATCACATAGGTCGTCATTTTACAATTTAGTCAATAAAGTCCTACTACTGGAGCGAAACTGAATGCTTTGACGGTCGCCTCTCGTCCGCACGAAGTCCGAGAGGCTTGGAAGAGACCTCATCTGAAAGGTGGATTCACAACGATCGAGTGTGTCGAATGTCAGCCTACTAGCTCAAACGTAAGTGTTCAAAAGTTCTGCCGAAATCACATAGGTCGTCATGTTACAATTTAGTCAATAAAGGCCTACTCCTGGAGCGAAACTGAATGCTTTGACGGTCGCTGCTCGGCCCCACAACCGTCCAGAGACATGGGGGAGACCTCCCCTGAAAGGTGGATTCACAACCATCGAGTGTGTCGAACGTCAGCCCACTCGCTCAAACTTAAGGGTTCAAAAGTTCTGCCGAAATCACAAAGGTCGTCATTTTACAATTTAGTCAATAAAGGCCTACTACTGGAGCGAAACGGAATGCTTCGACGCTCGTGTTTCGCCCGCATGACATCCGAGAGGCTTGGAAGAGACCTCATCTGAAAGGTGCATTCACAACGATCGAGTGTGTCGAACGTCAGCCCACTAGCTCAAACTTAAGGGTTCAAAAGTTCTGCCGAAATCACAAAGGTCGTCATTTTACAATTTAGTCAATAAAGGCCTACTACTGGAGCGAAACTGAATGCTTTGAAGGTCGCCGCTCGGCCGCACGAAGTCCGAGAGGCTTGGAAGAGACCTCATCTGAAAGGTGGATTCACATCGATCAAGAGTGTCGAACGTCAGCCCACTAGCTCAAACTTAAGGGTTCAAAAGTTCTGCCGAAATCACATTGGTCGTCATGTTACAATTTAGTCAATAAAGGCCTACTACTGGAGCGAAACGGAATGCTTCGGCTCGTGTTTTTGCCGCACGACCTCCGAGAGGCTTGGAAGAGACCTCATCTGAAAGGTGGATTAACAGCGATCGAATGTGTCGAACGTCAGCCCACTAGCTCAAACTTAAGGGTTCAAAAGTTCTGCCGAAATCTCATAGGTCGTCATGTTACAATTTAGTCAATAAAGGCCTACGACTGGAGCGAAACGGAATGCTTCGACGCTCGTGATTCGGCCGCACGACCTCCGAGAGGCTTGGAAGAGAACTCATCTGAAAGGTGGCTTCACAACGATCAAGTGTGTCGAACGTCAGCCCACTAGCTCAAACTTAAGGGTTCAAAAGTTCTGCCGAAATCACATTGGTCGTCATGTTACAATTTAGTCAATAAAGGCCTACTCCTGGAGCGAAACTGAATGCTTTGAAGGTCGCCGCTCGGCCGCACGAAGTCCGAGAGGCTTGGAAGAGATCTCATCTGAAAGTAGGATTCACAACGATCGAGTGTGTCGAATGTCAGCCTACTAGCTCGAACTTAAGGGTTCAAAAGTTCTGCCGAAATCACATAGGTCGTCATGTTACAATTTAGTCAATAAAGTCCTACTACTGGAGCGAAACTGAATGCTTTGACGGTCGCCTCTCGTCCGCACGAAGTCCGAGAGGCTTGGAAGAGACCTCATCTGAAAGGTGGATTCACAACGATCGAGTGTGTCGAATGTCAGCCTACTAGCTCAAACGTAAGTGTTCAAAAGTTCTGCCGAAATCACATAGGTCGTCATGTTACAATTTAGTCAATAAAGGCCTACTCCTGGAGCGAAACTGAATGCTTTGACGGTCGCTGCTCGGCCCCACAACCGTCCAGAGACATGGGGGAGACCTCCCCTGAAAGGTGGATTCACAACCATCGAGTGTGTCGAACGTCAGCCCACTAACTCAAACTTAAGGGTTCAAAAGTACTGCCGAAATCACATAGGTCGTCATGTTACAATTTAGTCAATAAAGGCCTACTACTGGAGCGAAACGGAATGCTTCGACGCTCGTGTTTCGCCCGCATGACATCTGAGAGGCTTGGAAGAGACCTCATCTGAAAGGTGCATTCACAACGATCGAGTGTGTCGAACGTCAGCCCACTAGCTCAAACTTAAGGGTTCAAAAGTTCTGCCGAAATCACATAGGTCGTCATGTTACAATTTTGTCAATAAAGGCCTACTCCTGGAGCGAAACTGAATGCTTTGACGGTCGCCTCTCGTCCGCACGAAGTCCGAGTGGCTTGGAAGAGACCTCATCTGAAAGGTGGATTCACAACGATCGAGTGTGTCGAACGTCAGCCCACTAGCTCAAACTTAAGGGTTCAAAAGTTCTGCCGAAATCACATAGGTCGTCATGTTACAATTTTGTCAATAAAGGCCTACTCCTGGAGCGAAACTGAATGCAATTACGGTCGCGCTCGGCCGCACGAAGTCCGAGAGGCTTGGAAGTGACCTCATCTGAAAGTAGGATTCACAATGATCGAGTGTGTCGAACGTCAGCCCACTAGCTCAAACTTAAGGGTTCAAAAGTTCTGCCGAAATCACATTGGTCGTCATGTTACAATTTAGTCAATAAAGGCCTACTCCAGGAGCGAAACTGAATGCTTTGAAGGTCACCGCTCGGCCGCACGAAGTCCGAGAGGCTTGGAAGAGACCTCATCTGAAAGGTGGATTCACAACGATCGAGTGTGTCGAACGTCAGCCCACTAGCTCAAACTTAAGGGTTCAAAGGTTCTGCCGAAATCACAAAGGTCGTCATTTTACAATTTAGTCAATAAAGGCCTACTACTGGAGCGAAACGGAATGCTTCGACGCTCGTGTTTCGGCAGCACGACCTCCGAGAGGCTTGGAAGAGACCTCATCTGAAAGGTGGATTCACAACGATCAAGAGTGTCGAACGTCAGCCCACTAGCTCAAACTTAAGGGTTCAAAAGTTCTGCCGAAATCACATTGGTTGTCATGTTACAATTTAGTCAATAAAGGCCTACTACTGGAGCGAAACGGAATGCTTCGGCTCGTGTTTTTGCCGCACGACCTCCGAGAGGCTTGGAAGAGACCTCATCTGAAAGGTGGATTAACAGCGATCGAATGTGTCGAACGTCAGCCCACTAGCTCAAACTTAAGGGTTCAAAAGTTCTGCCGAAATCTCATAGGTCGTCATGTTACAATTTAGTCAATAAAGGCCTACGACTGGAGCGAAACGGAATGCTTCGACGCTCGTGATTCGGCCGCACGACCTCCGAGAGGCTTGGAAGAGAACTCATCTGAAAGGTGGCTTCACAACGATCAAGTGTGTCGAACGTCAGCCCACTAGCTCAAACTTAAGGGTTCAAAAGTTCTGCCGAAATCACATTGGTCGTCATGTTACAATTTAGTCAATAAAGGCCTACTCCTGGAGCGAAACTGAATGCTTTGAAGGTCGCCGCTCGGCCGCACGAAGTCCGAGAGGCTTGGAAGAGTTCTCATCTGAAAGGTGGATTCACAACGATCGAGTGTGTCGAATGTCAGCCTACTAGCTCAAACGTAAGTGTTCAAAAGTTCTGCCGAAATCACATAGGTCGTCATGTTACAATTTAGTCAATAAAGTCCTACTCCTGGAGCGAAACTGAATGCAATTACGGTCGCCGCTCGGCCGCACGAAGTCCGAGAGGCTTGGAAGTGACCTCATCTGAAAGTAGGATTCACAACGATCGAGTGTGTCGAACGTCAGCCCACTAGCTCAAACTTAAGGGTTCAAAAGTTCTGCCGAAATCACAAAGGTCGTCATTTTACAATTTAGTCAATAAAGGCCTACTCCTGGAGCGAAACTGAATGCTTTGACGGTCGCCTCTCGGCCGCACGAAGTCCGAGAGGCTTGGAAGAGACCTCATCGGAAAGGTGGAGTCACAACGATCGAGTGTGTCGAATGTCAGCCTACTAGCTCGAACTTAAGGGTTCAAAAGTTCTGCCGAAATCACATAGGTCGTCATGTTACAATTTAGTCAATAAAGTCCTACTACTGGAGCGAAACTGAATGCTTTGACGGTCGCCTCTCGTCCGCACGAAGTCCGAGAGGCTTGGAAGAGACCTCATCTGAAAGGTGGATTCACAACGATCGAGTGTGTCGAATGTCAGCCTACTAGCTCAAACGTAAGTGTTCAAAAGTTCTGCCGAAATCACATAGGTCGTCATGTTACAATTTAGTCAATAAAGGCCTACTCCTGGAGCGAAACTGAATGCTTTGACGGTCGCTGCTCGGCCCCACAACCGTCCAGAGACATGGGGGAGACCTCCCCTGAAAGGTGGATTCACAACCATCGAGTGTGTCGAAGGTCAGCCCACTCGCTCAAACTTAAAGGTTCAAAAGTTCTGCCGAAATCACAAAGGTCGTCATTTTACAATTTAGTCAATAAAGGCCTACTACTGGAGCGAAACGGAATGCTTCGACGCTCGTGTTTCGCCCGCATGACATCCGAGAGGCTTGGAAGAGACCTCATCTGAAAGGTGGATTCACAACGATCGAGTGTGTCGAACGTCAGCCCACTAGCTCAAACTTAAGGGTTCAAAAGTTCTGCCGAAATCACATAGGTCGTCATGTTACAATTTTGTCAATAAAGGCCTACTCCTGGAGCGAAACTGAATGCTTTGACGGTCGCCTCTCGTCCGCACGAAGTCCGAGTGGCTTGGAAGAGACCTCATCTGAAAGGTGGATTCACAACGATCGGGTGTGTCGAATGTCAGCCTACTAGCTCAAAAGTAAGTGTTCAAAAGTTCTGCCGAAATCACATAGGTCGTCATGTTACAATTTTGTCAATAAAGGCCTACTCCTGGAGCGAAACTGAATGCAATTACGGTCGCCGCTCGGCCGCACGAAGTCCGAGAGGCTTGGAAGTGACCTCATCTGAAAGGCGGATTCACAACGATCGAGTGTGTCGAATGTCAGCCTACTAGCTCAAACTTAAGTGTTCAAAAGTTCTGCCGAAGTCACATAGGTCGTCATGTTACAATTTAGTCAATAAAGGCCTACTACTGGAGCGAAACGGAATGCTTCGGCTCGTGTTTTTGCCGCACGACCTCCGAGAGGCTTGGAAGAGACCTCATCTGAAAGGTGGATTAACAGCGATCGAATGTGTCGAACGTCAGCCCACTAGCTCAAACTTAAGGGTTCAAAAGTTCTGCCGAAATCTCATAGGTCGTCATGTTACAATTTAGTCAATAAAGGCCTACGACTGGAGCGAAACGGAATGCTTCGACGCTCGTGATTCGGCCGCACGACCTCCGAGAGGCTTGGAAGAGAACTCATCTGAAAGGTGGCTTCACAACGATCAAGTGTGTCGAACGTCAGCCCACTAGCTCAAACTTTAGGGTTCAAAAGTTCTGCCGAAATCACATTGGTCGTCATGTTACAATTTAGTCAATAAAGGCCTACTCCTGGAGCGAAACTGAATGCTTTGAAGGTCGCCGCTCGGCCGCACGAAGTCCGAGAGGCTTGGAAGAGATCTCATCTGAAAGTAGGATTCACAACGATCGAGTGTGTCGAATGTCAGCCTACTAGCTCGAACTTAAGGGTTCAAAAGTTCTGCCGAAATCACATAGGTCGTCATGTTACAATTTAGTCAATAAAGTCCTACTACTGGAGCGAAACTGAATGCTTTGACGGTCGCCTCTCGTCCGCACGAAGTCCGAGAGGCTTGGAAGAGACCTCATCTGAAAGGTGGATTCACAACGATCGAGTGTGTCGAATGTCAGCCTACTAGCTCAAACGTAAGTGTTCAAAAGTTCTGCCGAAATCACATAGGTCGTCATGTTACAATTTAGTCAATAAAGGCCTACTCCTGGAGCGAAACTGAATGCTTTGACGGTCGCTGCTCGGCCCCACAACCGTCCAGAGACATGGGGGAGACCTCCCCTGAAAGGTGGATTCACAACCATCGAGTGTGTCGAACGTCAGCCCACTAACTCAAACTTAAGGGTTCAAAAGTACTGCCGAAATCACATAGGTCGTCATGTTACAATTTAGTCAATAAAGGCCTACTACTGGAGCGAAACGGAATGCTTCGACGCTCGTGTTTCGCCCGCATGACATCTGAGAGGCTTGGAAGAGACCTCATCTGAAAGGTGCATTCACAACGATCGAGTGTGTCGAACGTCAGCCCACTAGCTCAAACTTAAGGGTTCAAAAGTTCTGCCGAAATCACATAGGTCGTCATGTTACAATTTTGTCAATAAAGGCCTACTCCTGGAGCGAAACTGAATGCTTTGACGGTCGCCTCTCGTCCGCACGAAGTCCGAGTGGCTTGGAAGAGACCTCATCTGAAAGGTGGATTCACAACGATCGAGTGTGTCGAACGTCAGCCCACTAGCTCAAACTTAAGGGTTCAAAAGTTCTGCCGAAATCACATAGGTCGTCATGTTACAATTTTGTCAATAAAGGCCTACTCCTGGAGCGAAACTGAATGCAATTACGGTCGCGCTCGGCCGCACGAAGTCCGAGAGGCTTGGAAGTGACCTCATCTGAAAGTAGGATTCACAATGATCGAGTGTGTCGAACGTCAGCCCACTAGCTCAAACTTAAGGGTTCAAAAGTTCTGCCGAAATCACATTGGTCGTCATGTTACAATTTAGTCAATAAAGGCCTACTCCAGGAGCGAAACTGAATGCTTTGAAGGTCACCGCTCGGCCGCACGAAGTCCGAGAGGCTTGGAAGAGACCTCATCTGAAAGGTGGATTCACAACGATCGAGTGTGTCGAACGTCAGCCCACTAGCTCAAACTTAAGGGTTCAAAGGTTCTGCCGAAATCACAAAGGTCGTCATTTTACAATTTAGTCAATAAAGGCCTACTACTGGAGCGAAACGGAATGCTTCGACGCTCGTGTTTCGGCCGCACGACCTCCGAGAGGCTTGGAAGAGACCTCATCTGAAAGGTGGATTCACAACGATCAAGAGTGTCGAACGTCAGCCCACTAGCTCAAACTTAAGGGTTCAAAAGTTCTGCCGAAATCACATTGGTTGTCATGTTACAATTTAGTCAATAAAGGCCTACTACTGGAGCGAAACGGAATGCTTCGGCTCGTGTTTTTGCCGCACGACCTCCGAGAGGCTTGGAAGAGACCTCATCTGAAAGGTGGATTAACAGCGATCGAATGTGTCGAACGTCAGCCCACTAGCTCAAACTTAAGGGTTCAAAAGTTCTGCCGAAATCTCATAGGTCGTCATGTTACAATTTAGTCAATAAAGGCCTACGACTGGAGCGAAACGGAATGCTTCGACGCTCGTGATTCGGCCGCACGACCTCCGAGAGGCTTGGAAGAGAACTCATCTGAAAGGTGGCTTCACAACGATCAAGTGTGTCGAACGTCAGCCCACTAGCTCAAACTTAAGGGTTCAAAAGTTCTGCCGAAATCACATTGGTCGTCATGTTACAATTTAGTCAATAAAGGCCTACTCCTGGAGCGAAACTGAATGCTTTGAAGGTCGCCGCTCGGCCGCACGAAGTCCGAGAGGCTTGGAAGAGATCTCATCTGAAAGGTGGATTCACAACGATCGAGTGTGTCGAATGTCAGCCTACTAGCTCAAACGTAAGTGTTCAAAAGTTCTGCCGAAATCACATAGGTCGTCATGTTACAATTTAGTCAATAAAGTCCTACTCCTGGAGCGAAACTGAATGCAATTACGGTCGCCGCTCGGCCGCACGAAGTCCGAGAGGCTTGGAAGTGACCTCATCTGAAAGTAGGATTCACAACGATCGAGTGTGTCGAACGTCAGCCCACTAGCTCAAACTTAAGGGTTCAAAAGTTCTGCCGAAATCACAAAGGTCGTCATTTTACAATTTAGTCAATAAAGGCCTACTCCTGGAGCGAAACTGAATGCTTTGACGGTCGCCTCTCGGCCGCACGAAGTCCGAGAGGCTTGGAAGAGACCTCATCGGAAAGGTGGAGTCACAACGATCGAGTGTGTCGAATGTCAGCCTACTAGCTCGAACTTAAGGGTTCAAAAGTTCTGCCGAAATCACATAGATCGTCATGTTACAATTTAGTCAATAAAGTCCTACTACTGGAGCGAAACTGAATGCTTTGACGGTCGCCTCTCGTCCGCACGAAGTCCGAGAGGCTTGGAAGAGACCTCATCTGAAAGGTGGATTCACAACGATCGAGTGTGTCGAATGTCAGCCTACTAGCTCAAACGTAAGTGTTCAAAAGTTCTGCCGAAATCACATAGGTCGTCATGTTACAATTTAGTCAATAAAGGCCTACTCCTGGAGCGAAACTGAATGCTTTGACGGTCGCTGCTCGGCCCCACAACCGTCCAGAGACATGGGGGAGACCTCCCCTGAAAGGTGGATTCACAACCATCGAGTGTGTCGAAGGTCAGCCCACTCGCTCAAACTTAAAGGTTCAAAAGTTCTGCCGAAATCACAAAGGTCGTCATTTTACAATTTAGTCAATAAAGGCCTACTACTGGAGCGAAACGGAATGCTTCGACGCTCGTGTTTCGCCCGCATGACATCCGAGAGGCTTGGAAGAGACCTCATCTGAAAGGTGGATTCACAACGATCGAGTGTGTCGAACGTCAGCCCACTAGCTCAAACTTAAGGGTTCAAAAGTTCTGCCGAAATCACATAGGTCGTCATGTTACAATTTTGTCAATAAAGGCCTACTCCTGGAGCGAAACTGAATGCTTTGACGGTCGCCTCTCGTCCGCACGAAGTCCGAGTGGCTTGGAAGAGACCTCATCTGAAAGGTGGATTCACAACGATCGGGTGTGTCGAATGTCAGCCTACTAGCTCAAAAGTAAGTGTTCAAAAGTTCTGCCGAAATCACATAGGTCGTCATGTTACAATTTTGTCAATAAAGGCCTACTCCTGGAGCGAAACTGAATGCAATTACGGTCGCCGCTCGGCCGCACGAAGTCCGAGAGGCTTGGAAGTGACCTCATCTGAAAGGCGGATTCACAACGATCGAGTGTGTCGAATGTCAGCCTACTAGCTCAAACTTAAGTGTTCAAAAGTTCTGCCGAAGTCACATAGGTCGTCATGTTACAATTTAGTCAATAAAGGCCTACTACTGGAGCGAAACGGAATGCTTCGGCTCGTGTTTTTGCCGCACGACCTCCGAGAGGCTTGGAAGAGACCTCATCTGAAAGGTGGATTAACAGCGATCGAATGTGTCGAACGTCAGCCCACTAGCTCAAACTTAAGGGTTCAAAAGTTCTGCCGAAATCTCATAGGTCGTCATGTTACAATTTAGTCAATAAAGGCCTACGACTGGAGCGAAACGGAATGCTTCGACGCTCGTGATTCGGCCGCACGACCTCCGAGAGGCTTGGAAGAGAACTCATCTGAAAGGTGGCTTCACAACGATCAAGTGTGTCGAACGTCAGCCCACTAGCTCAAACTTTAGGGTTCAAAAGTTCTGCCGAAATCACATTGGTCGTCATGTTACAATTTAGTCAATAAAGGCCTACTCCTGGAGCGAAACTGAATGCTTTGAAGGTCGCCGCTCGGCCGCACGAAGTCCGAGAGGCTTGGAAGAGATCTCATCTGAAAGTAGGATTCACAACGATCGAGTGTGTCGAATGTCAGCCTACTAGCTCGAACTTAAGGGTTCAAAAGTTCTGCCGAAATCACATAGGTCGTCATGTTACAATTTAGTCAATAAAGTCCTACTACTGGAGCGAAACTGAATGCTTTGACGGTCGCCTCTCGTCCGCACGAAGTCCGAGAGGCTTGGAAGAGACCTCATCTGAAAGGTGGATTCACAACGATCGAGTGTGTCGAATGTCAGCCTACTAGCTCAAACGTAAGTGTTCAAAAGTTCTGCCGAAATCACATAGGTCGTCATGTTACAATTTAGTCAATAAAGGCCTACTCCTGGAGCGAAACTGAATGCTTTGACGGTCGCTGCTCGGCCCCACAACCGTCCAGAGACATGGGGGAGACCTCCCCTGAAAGGTGGATTCACAACCATCGAGTGTGTCGAACGTCAGCCCACTAACTCAAACTTAAGGGTTCAAAAGTACTGCCGAAATCACATAGGTCGTCATGTTACAATTTAGTCAATAAAGGCCTACTACTGGAGCGAAACGGAATGCTTCGACGCTCGTGTTTCGCCCGCATGACATCTGAGAGGCTTGGAAGAGACCTCATCTGAAAGGTGCATTCACAACGATCGAGTGTGTCGAACGTCAGCCCACTAGCTCAAACTTAAGGGTTCAAAAGTTCTGCCGAAATCACATAGGTCGTCATGTTACAATTTTGTCAATAAAGGCCTACTCCTGGAGCGAAACTGAATGCTTTGACGGTCGCCTCTCGTCCGCACGAAGTCCGAGTGGCTTGGAAGAGACCTCATCTGAAAGGTGGATTCACAACGATCGAGTGTGTCGAACGTCAGCCCACTAGCTCAAACTTAAGGGTTCAAAAGTTCTGCCGAAATCACATAGGTCGTCATGTTACAATTTTGTCAATAAAGGCCTACTCCTGGAGCGAAACTGAATGCAATTACGGTCGCGCTCGGCCGCACGAAGTCCGAGAGGCTTGGAAGTGACCTCATCTGAAAGTAGGATTCACAATGATCGAGTGTGTCGAACGTCAGCCCACTAGCTCAAACTTAAGGGTTCAAAAGTTCTGCCGAAATCACATTGGTCGTCATGTTACAATTTAGTCAATAAAGGCCTACTCCAGGAGCGAAACTGAATGCTTTGAAGGTCACCGCTCGGCCGCACGAAGTCCGAGAGGCTTGGAAGAGACCTCATCTGAAAGGTGGATTCACAACGATCGAGTGTGTCGAACGTCAGCCCACTAGCTCAAACTTAAGGGTTCAAAAGTTCTGCCGAAATCACAAAGGTCGTCATTTTACAATTTAGTCAATAAAGGCCTACTACTGGAGCGAAACGGAATGCTTCGACGCTCGTGTTTCGGCCGCACGACCTCCGAGAGGCTTGGAAGAGACCTCATCTGAAAGGTGGATTCACAACGATCAAGAGTGTCGAACGTCAGCCCACTAGCTCAAACTTAAGGGTTCAAAAGTTCTGCCGAAATCACATTGGTTGTCATGTTACAATTTAGTCAATAAAGGCCTACTACTGGAGCGAAACGGAATGCTTCGGCTCGTGTTTTTGCCGCACGACCTCCGAGAGGCTTGGAAGAGACCTCATCTGAAAGGTGGATTAACAGCGATCGAATGTGTCGAACGTCAGCCCACTAGCTCAAACTTAAGGGTTCAAAAGTTCTGCCGAAATCTCATAGGTCGTCATGTTACAATTTAGTCAATAAAGGCCTACGACTGGAGCGAAACGGAATGCTTCGACGCTCGTGATTCGGCCGCACGACCTCCGAGAGGCTTGGAAGAGAACTCATCTGAAAGGTGGCTTCACAACGATCAAGTGTGTCGAACGTCAGCCCACTAGCTCAAACTTAAGGGTTCAAAAGTTCTGCCGAAATCACATTGGTCGTCATGTTACAATTTAGTCAATAAAGGCCTACTCCTGGAGCGAAACTGAATGCTTTGAAGGTCGCCGCTCGGCCGCACGAAGTCCGAGAGGCTTGGAAGAGATCTCATCTGAAAGGTGGATTCACAACGATCGAGTGTGTCGAATGTCAGCCTACTAGCTCAAACGTAAGTGTTCAAAAGTTCTGCCGAAATCACATAGGTCGTCATGTTACAATTTAGTCAATAAAGTCCTACTCCTGGAGCGAAACTGAATGCAATTACGGTCGCCGCTCGGCCGCACGAAGTCCGAGAGGCTTGGAAGTGACCTCATCTGAAAGTAGGATTCACAACGATCGAGTGTGTCGAACGTCAGCCCACTAGCTCAAACTTAAGGGTTCAAAAGTTCTGCCGAAATCACAAAGGTCGTCATTTTACAATTTAGTCAATAAAGGCCTACTCCTGGAGCGAAACTGAATGCTTTGACGGTCGCCTCTCGGCCGCACGAAGTCCGAGAGGCTTGGAAGAGACCTCATCGGAAAGGTGGAGTCACAACGATCGAGTGTGTCGAATGTCAGCCTACTAGCTCGAACTTAAGGGTTCAAAAGTTCTGCCGAAATCACATAGGTCGTCATGTTACAATTTAGTCAATAAAGTCCTACTACTGGAGCGAAACTGAATGCTTTGACGGTCGCCTCTCGTCCGCACGAAGTCCGAGAGGCTTGGAAGAGACCTCATCTGAAAGGTGGATTCACAACGATCGAGTGTGTCGAATGTCAGCCTACTAGCTCAAACGTAAGTGTTCAAAAGTTCTGCCGAAATCACATAGGTCGTCATGTTACAATTTAGTCAATAAAGGCCTACTCCTGGAGCGAAACTGAATGCTTTGACGGTCGCTGCTCGGCCCCACAACCGTCCAGAGACATGGGGGAGACCTCCCCTGAAAGGTGGATTCACAACCATCGAGTGTGTCGAAGGTCAGCCCACTCGCTCAAACTTAAAGGTTCAAAAGTTCTGCCGAAATCACAAAGGTCGTCATTTTACAATTTAGTCAATAAAGGCCTACTACTGGAGCGAAACGGAATGCTTCGACGCTCGTGTTTCGCCCGCATGACATCCGAGAGGCTTGGAAGAGACCTCATCTGAAAGGTGGATTCACAACGATCGAGTGTGTCGAACGTCAGCCCACTAGCTCAAACTTAAGGGTTCAAAAGTTCTGCCGAAATCACATAGGTCGTCATGTTACAATTTTGTCAATAAAGGCCTACTCCTGGAGCGAAACTGAATGCTTTGACGGTCGCCTCTCGTCCGCACGAAGTCCGAGTGGCTTGGAAGAGACCTCATCTGAAAGGTGGATTCACAACGATCGGGTGTGTCGAATGTCAGCCTACTAGCTCAAAAGTAAGTGTTCAAAAGTTCTGCCGAAATCACATAGGTCGTCATGTTACAATTTTGTCAATAAAGGCCTACTCCTGGAGCGAAACTGAATGCAATTACGGTCGCCGCTCGGCCGCACGAAGTCCGAGAGGCTTGGAAGTGACCTCATCTGAAAGGCGGATTCACAACGATCGAGTGTGTCGAATGTCAGCCTACTAGCTCAAACTTAAGTGTTTAAAAGTTCTGCCGAAGTCACATAGGTCGTCATGTTACAATTTAGTCAATAAAGGCCTACTACTGGAGAGAAACGGAATGCTTCGACGGTCGCCTCTCGGCCGCACGAAGTCCGAGAGGCTTGGAAGAGACCTCATCTGAAAGGTGGATTCACAACGATCGAGTGTGTCGAACGTCAGCCCACTAGCTCTAAGTTAAGGGTTCAAAAGTTCTGCCGAAATCACATAGGTCGTCATGTTACAATTTAGTCAATAAAGCCCTACTCCTGGAGCGAAACTGAATGCTTTGAAGGTCGCCGCTCGGCCGCACGAAGTCCAAGAGGCTTGGAAGAGACCTCATCTGAAAGGTGGATTCACAACGATCGAGTGTGTCGAACGTCAGCCTACTAGCTCAAACGTAAGTGTTCAAAAGTTCTGCCGAAATCACATAGGTCGTCATGTTACAATTTAGTCAATAAAGGCCTACTCCTGGAGCGAAACTGAATGCTTTGACGGTCGCTGCTCGGCCCCACAACCGTCCAGAGACATGGGGGAGACCTCCCCTGAAAGGTGGATTCACAACCATCGAGTGTGTCGAACGTCAGCCCACTAACTCAAACTTAAGGGTTCAAAAGTACTGCCGAAATCACATAGGTCGTCATGTTACAATTTAGTCAATAAAGGCCTACTACTGGAGCGAAACGGAATGCTTCGACGCTCGTGTTTCGCACGCAAGACATCTGAGAGGCTTGGAAGAGACCTCATCTGAAAGGTGCATTCACAACGATCGAGTGTGTCGAACGTCAGCCCACTAGCTCAAACTTAAGGGTTCAAAAGTTCTGCCGAAATCACATAGGTCGTCATGTTACAATTTTGTCAATAAAGGCCTACTCCTGGAGCGAAACTGAATGCTTTGACGGTCGCCTCTCGTCCGCACGAAGTCCGAGTGGCTTGGAAGAGACCTCATCTGAAAGGTGGATTCACAACGATCGAGTGTGTCGAACGTCAGCCCACTAGCTCAAACTTAAGGGTTCAAAAGTTCTGCCGAAATCACATAGGTCGTCATGTTACAATTTTGTCAATAAAGGCCTACTCCTGGAGCGAAACTGAATGCAATTACGGTCGCGCTCGGCCGCACGAAGTCCGAGAGGCTTGGAAGTGACCTCATCTGAAAGTAGGATTCACAATGATCGAGTGTGTCGAACGTCAGCCCACTAGCTCAAACTTAAGGGTTCAAAAGTTCTGCCGAAATCACATTGGTCGTCATGTTACAATTTAGTCAATAAAGGCCTACTCCAGGAGCGAAACTGAATGCTTTGAAGGTCGCCGCTCGGCCGCACGAAGTCCGAGAGGCTTGGAAGAGACCTCATCTGAAAGGTGGATTCACAACGATCGAGTGTGTCGAACGTCAGCCCACTAGCTCAAACTTAAGGGTTCAAAAGTTCTGCCGAAATCACAAAGGTCGTCATTTTACAATTTAGTCAATAAAGGCCTACTACTGGAGCGAAACGGAATGCTTCGACGCTCGTGTTTCGGCCGCACGACCTCCGAGAGGCTTGGAAGTGACCTCATCTGAAAGGTGGATTCACAACGATCAAGAGTGTCGAACGTCAGCCCACTAGCTCAAACTTAAGGGTTCAAAAGTTCTGCCGAAATCACATTGGTTGTCATGTTACAATTTAGTCAATAAAGGCCTACTACTGGAGCGAAACGGAATGCTTCGGCTCGTGTTTTTGCCGCACGACCTCCGAGAGGCTTGGAAGAGACCTCATCTGAAAGGTGGATTAACAGCGATCGAATGTGTCGAACGTCAGCCCACTAGCTCAAACTTAAGGGTTCAAAAGTTCTGCGAAATCTCATAGGTCGTCATGTTACAATTTAGTCAATAAAGGCCTACGACTGGAGCGAAACGGAATGCTTCGACGCTCGTGATTCGGCCGCACGACCTCCGAGAGGCTTGGAAGAGAACTCATCTGAAAGGTGGCTTCACAACGATCAAGTGTGTCGAACGTCAGCCCACTAGCTCAAACTTAAGGGTTCAAAAGTTCTGCCGAAATCACATTGGTCGTCATGTTACAATTTAGTCAATAAAGGCCTACTCCTGGAGCGAAACTGAATGCTTTGAAGGTCGCCGCTCGGCCGCACGAAGTCCGAGAGGCTTGGAAGAGATCTCATCTGAAAGGTGGATTCACAACGATCGAGTGTGTCGAATGTCAGCCTACTAGCTCAAACGTAAGTGTTCAAAAGTTCTGCCGAAATCACATAGGTCGTCATGTTACAATTTAGTCAATAAAGTCCTACTCCTGGAGCGAAACTGAATGCAATTACGGTCGCCGCTCGGCCGCACGAAGTCCGAGAGGCTTGGAAGTGACCTCATCTGAAAGTAGGATTCACAACGATCGAGTGTGTCGAACGTCAGCCCACTAGCTCAAACTTAAGGGTTCAAAAGTTCTGCCGAAATCACAAAGGTCGTCATTTTACAATTTAGTCAATAAAGGCCTACTCCTGGAGCGAAACTGAATGCTTTGACGGTCGCCTCTCGGCCGCACGAAGTCCGAGAGGCTTGGAAGAGACCTCATCGGAAAGGTGGAGTCACAACGATCGAGTGTGTCGAATGTCAGCCTACTAGCTCGAACTTAAGGGTTCAAAAGTTCTGCCGAAATCACATAGGTCGTCATGTTACAATTTAGTCAATAAAGTCTTACTACTGGAGCGAAACTGAATGCTTTGACGGTCGCCTCTCGTCCGCACGAAGTCCGAGAGGCTTGGAAGAGACCTCATCTGAAAGGTGGATTCACAACGATCGAGTGTGTCGAATGTCAGCCTACTAGCTCAAACGTAAGTGTTCAAAAGTTCTGCCGAAATCACATAGGTCGTCATGTTACAATTTAGTCAATAAAGGCCTACTCCTGGAGCGAAACTGAATGCTTTGACGGTCGCTGCTCGGCCCCACAACCGTCCAGAGACATGGGGGAGACCTCCCCTGAAAGGTGGATTCACAACCATCGAGTGTGTCGAAGGTCAGCCCACTCGCTCAAACTTAAAGGTTCAAAAGTTCTGCCGAAATCACAAAGGTCGTCATTTTACAATTTAGTCAATAAAGGCCTACTACTGGAGCGAAACGGAATGCTTCGACGCTCGTGTTTCGCCCGCATGACATCCGAGAGGCTTGGAAGAGACCTCATCTGAAAGGTGGATTCACAACGATCGAGTGTGTCGAACGTCAGCCCACTAGCTCAAACTTAAGGGTTCAAAAGTTCTGCCGAAATCACATAGGTCGTCATGTTACAATTTTGTCAATAAAGGCCTACTCCTGGAGCGAAACTGAATGCTTTGACGGTCGCCTCTCGTCCGCACGAAGTCCGAGTGGCTTGGAAGAGACCTCATCTGAAAGGTGGATTCACAACGATCGGGTGTGTCGAATGTCAGCCTACTAGCTCAAAAGTAAGTGTTCAAAAGTTCTGCCGAAATCACATAGGTCGTCATGTTACAATTTTGTCAATAAAGGCCTACTCCTGGAGCGAAACTGAATGCAATTACGGTCGCCGCTCGGCCGCACGAAGTCCGAGAGGCTTGGAAGTGACCTCATCTGAAAGGCGGATTCACAACGATCGAGTGTGTCGAATGTCAGCCTACTAGCTCAAACTTAAGTGTTCAAAAGTTCTGCCGAAGTCACATAGGTCGTCATGTTACAATTTAGTCAATAAAGGCCTACTACTGGAGAGAAACGGAATGCTTCGACGGTCGCCTCTCGGCCGCACGAAGTCCGAGAGGCTTGGAAGAGACCTCATCTGAAAGGTGGATTCACAACGATCGAGTGTGTCGAACGTCAGCCCACTAGCTCTAAGTTAAGGGTTCAAAAGTTCTGCCGAAATCACATAGGTCGTCATGTTACAATTTAGTCAATAAAGGCCTACTCCTGGAGCGAAACTGAATGCTTTGAAGGTCGCCGCTCGGCCGCACGAAGTCCAAGAGGCTTGGAAGAGACCTCATCTGAAAGGTGGATTCACAACGATCGAGTGTGTCGAACGTCAGCCCACTAGCTCAAACTTAAGGGTTCAAAAGTTCTGCCGAAATCACATAGGTCGTCATGTTACAATTTTGTCAATAAAGGCCTACTCCTGGAGCGAAACTGAATGCAATTACGGTCGCGCTCGGCCGCACGAAGTCCGAGAGGCTTGGAAGTGACCTCATCTGAAAGTAGGATTCACAATGATCGAGTGTGTCGAACGTCAGCCCACTAGCTCAAACTTAAGGGTTCAAAAGTTCTGCCGAAATCACATTGGTCGTCATGTTACAATTTAGTCAATAAAGGCCTACTCCAGGAGCGAAACTGAATGCTTTGAAGGTCGCCGCTCGGCCGCACGAAGTCCGAGAGGCTTGGAAGAGACCTCATCTGAAAGGTGGATTCACAACGATCGAGTGTGTCAAACGTCAGCCCACTAGCTAAAACTTAAGGGTTCAAAAGTTCTGCCGAAATCACATAGGTCGTCATGTTACAATTTTGTCAATAAAGGCCTACTCCTGGAGCGAAACTGAATGCTTTGACGGTCGCCTCTCGTCCGCACGAAGTCCGAGAGGCTTGGAAGAGACCTCATCTGAAAGGTGGATTCACAACGATCGAGTGTGTCGAACGTCAGCCCACTAGCTCAAACTTAAGGGTTCAAAAGTTCTGCCGAAATCACATTGGTCGTCATGTTACAATTTAGTCAATAAAGGCCTACTACTGGAGCGAAACGGAATGCTTCGACGCTCGTGTTTCGCCCGCATGACATCAATAAAGGCAAACTACTGGAGCGAAACGGAATGCTTCGACGCTCGTGTTTCGGCCGCATGACATCCGAGAGGCTTGAAAGAGACCTCATCTGAAAGGTGGATTCACAACGATCAAGTGTGTCGAACGTCAGCCCACTAACTCAAACTTAAGGGTTCAAAGGTTCTGCCGAAATCACAAAGCTCGTCATTTTACAATTTAGTCAATAAAGGCCTACTCCTGGAGCGAAACTGAATGCTTTGACGGTCGCCTCTCGTCCGAACGAAGTCCGAGAGGCTTGGAAGAGACCTCATCTGAAAGGTGGATTCACAACGATCGAGTGTGTCGAATGTGAGCCCACTAGCTCAAACTTAAGGGTTCAAAAGTTCTGCCGAAATCACAAAGGTCGTCATTTTACAATTTAGTCAATAAAGGCCTACTACTGGAGCGAAACGGAATGCTTCGACGCTCATGTTTCGGCCGCACGACCTCCGAGAGGCTTGGAAGAGACATCATCTGAAAGGTGGATTCACAACGATCAAGAGTGTCGAACGTCAGCCCACTAGCTCAAACTTAAGGGTTCAAAGGTTCTGCCGAAATCACATTGGTCGTCATGTTACAATTTAGTCAATAAAGGCCTACTCCTGGAGCGAAACTGAATGCTTTGACGGTCGCCTCTCGTCCGAACGAAGTCCGAGAGGCTTGGAAGAGACCTCATCTGAAAGGTGGATTCACAACGATCGAGTGTGTCGAATGTGAGCCTACTAGCTCAAACGTAAGTGTTCAAAAGTTCTGCCGAAATCACATAGGTCGTCATGTTACAATTTAGTCAATAAAGGCCTACTACTGGAGCAAAACGGAATGCTTCGACGCTTGTATTTTGGCCGCACGAAGTCCGAGAGGCTTGGAAGAGACCTCATCTGAAAGGTGGATTCACAACGATCGAGTGTGTCGAACGTCAGCCCACTAGCTCTAACTTAAGGGTTGAAAAGTTCTGCCGAAATCACATAGGTCGTCATGTTACAATTTAGTCAATAAAGGCCTACTCCTGGAGCGAAACTGAATGCTTTGACGGTCGCCGCTCGGCCGCACGAAGTCCGAGAGGCTTGGAAGAGACCTCATCTGAAAGTAGGATTCACAACGTTCGAGTGTGTCGAACGTCAGCCCACTAGCTCAAACTTGAGGGTTCAAAAGTTCTGCCGAAACCACATAGGTCGTCATGTTACAATTTAGTCAATAAAGGCCTACTACTGGAGAGAAACGGAATGCTTCGACGCTCGTGTTTCGGCCGCATGACATCCGAGAGGCTTGGAAGTGACCTCATCTGAAAGTAGGATTCACAACGATCGAGTGTGTCAAACGTCAGCCCACTAGCTCAAACTTAAGGGTTCAAAAGTACTGCCGAAATCACATTGGTCGTCATGTTACAATTTAGTCAATAAAGGCCTACTCCTGGAGCGAAACTGAATGCTTTGACGGTCGCCTCTCGTCCGAACGAAGTCCGAGAGGCTTGGAAGAGACCTCATCTGAAAGGTGGATTCACAACGATCAAGTGTCTCGAATGTGAGCCTACTAGCTCAAACGTAAGTGTTCAAAAGTTCTGCTGAAATCACATAGGTCGTCATGTTACAATTTAGTCAATAAAGGCCTACTACTGGAGCGAAACGGAATGCTTCGGCTCGTGTTTCGGCCGCACGACCTCCGAGAGGCTTGGAAGAGACCTCATCTGAAAGGTGGATTAACAGCGATCGAATGTGTCGAACGTCAGCCCACTAGCTCAAACTTAAGGGTTCAAAAGTTCTGCCGAAATCACATAGGTCGTCATGTTAAAATTTAGTCAATAAAGGCCTACGACTGGAGCGAAACTGAATGCTTCGACGCTCGTGATTCGGCCGCACGACCTCCGAGAGGCTTGGAAGAGACCTCATCTGAAAGGTGGCTTCACAACGATCAAGTGTGTCGAATGTGAGCCTACTAGCTCAAACGTAAGTGTTCAAAAGTTCTGCCGAAATCACATAGGTCGTCATGTTACAATTTAGTCAATAAAGGCCTACTACTGGAGCGAAACGGAATGCTTCGGCTCGTGTTTTGGCCGCACGACCTCCGAGAGGCTTGGAAGAGACCTCATCTGAAAGGTGGATTAACAGCGATCGAATGTGTCGAACGTCAGCCCACTAGCTCAAACTTAAGGGTTCAAAAGTTCTGCCGAAATCACATAGGTCGTCATGTTACAATTTAGTCAATAAAGGCCTACGACTGGAGCGAAACGGAATGCTTCGACGCTCGTGATTCGGCCGCACGACCTCCGAGAGGCTTGGAAGAGACCTCATCTGAAAGGTGGCTTCACAACGATCAAGTGTGTCGAACGTCAGCCCACTAGCTCAAACTTAAGGGTTCAAAAGTTCTGCCGAAATCACATTGGTCGTCATGTTACAATTTAGTCAATAAAGGCCTACTCCTGGAGCGAAACTGAATGCTTTGAAGGTCGCTGCTCGGCCGCACGAAGTCCGAGAGGCTTGGAAGAGACCTCATCTGAAAGGTGGATTCACAACGATCGAGTGTGTCGAATGTCAGCCTACTAGCTCAAACGTAAGTGTTCAAAAGTTCTGCCGAAATCACATTGGTCGTCATGTTACAATTTAGTCAATAAAGGCCTACTCCAGGAGCGAAACTGAATGCTTTGAAGGTCGCCGCTAGGCCGCACGAAGTCCGAGAGGCTTGAAAGAGACCTCATCTGAAAGGTGGATTCACAACGATCGAGTGTGTCGAACGTCAGCCCACTAGCTCAAACTTAAGGGTTCAAAAGTTCTGCCGAAATCACAAAGGTCGTCATTTTACAATTTAGTCAATAAAGGCCTACTACTGGAGCGAAACGGAATGCTTCGACGCTCATGTTTCGGCCGCACGACCTCCGAGAGGCTTGGAAGAGACATCATCTGAAAGGTGGATTCACAACGATCAAGAGTGTCGAACGTCAGCCCACTAGCTCAAACTTAAGGGTTCAAAGGTTCTGCCGAAATCACATTGGTCGTCATGTTACAATTTAGTCAATAAAGGCCTACTCCTGGAGCGAAACTGAATGCTTTGACGGTCGCCTCTCGTCCGAACGAAGTCCGAGAGGCTTGGAAGAGACCTCATCTGAAAGGTGGATTCACAACGAT
>NW_026903350.1:0-5223 GCF_024500385.1 Phyllopteryx taeniolatus
TGTCATGAACGGAACAGAGGATAGGACCCAAAAATGCACGACTCCAAAACAAATTGACAGTTTCCAAAAAGAGAGGTTTAATAGACGGGCATAGGTCGGTACACAGGCAGGCAATCCAAGAGAGGCAACAGTATCCAAAAACATGAGGCAAAGAGACAAGGTCGATAATCGGAACAGGGTCAAGTCTTACTGTGAATCTATGACGTGGAAACAAGGAATGCTGGAACGCGACGACAAGGTACAACGAACTGGCAACGAGAGGAAATGAGACACGAGGTTATATACAAGGGGTAATTAGGGTGAACGAGGCACAGGTGATGAAGATGCTCACATGAGCAGGTGTGTGTGAAACAGGGGGGGAAGACAAAACCCGGAACACACACACACATATGACAGTACCCCCCCCCTTAACGGCCGGCCCCAGACGGCCCTGGGGCCCCTGGCATGCGCAACGTGGAAGTCCCGAATGAGCGAATCATCCACGATAAACGCAGACGGTACCCAGGAACGCTCCTCAGGCCCATAGCCCTCCCAGTCCACCAGATATTGAAACCCCCTGCCCCTCCGACGAGATGACAACAGCCGCTTCACAGAGAAGACAGGGCCCCCATCCACAAACCGGGGGGGAGGAGGGGGCCTGGAAGGCGGGACCAGAGGGGACTCCCGGGCTGGCTTGAGTAGGCTGACGTGAAAAGTAGGGTGGACCCGCATAGACCTTGGGAGCCTCAGCTTCACGGTGACAGGGTTGATTATTTTTGTGATGGGGAAGGGCCCAACGAACCTGGGAGCGAGCTTCTTGGACTCCACCCGGAGTGGAATATGTTTGGTCGAAAGCCAAACTCGCTGACCCACTTTGTAGTTCGGGGCCGGTGTCCTCCGACGGTCAGCAGCGGCTTTGTAGGACCGTCCCTGGCGCAGCAGCATCTGGCGGGCTCGCTCCCAGGTCCTCCTGCAGCGTCTCACCAAGGTTAATGCCGCTGGAACTGTGGATTCTGGGGCTATGGCAGGAAACAGAGATGGTTGGTAACCATGCACAACGTGAAAAGGCGATAGACAGTGGATGCAGAGGGGAGGGAATTGTGGGAGAATTCGACCCAAACCAGTTTCTGAGACCAGGATCGCGGCTCCTGTGAAGCGAGACATCGGAGCCCCGTCTCCAGGTCCTGGTTCAGCCTCTCGGTTTGGCCGTTGGTTTCAGGATGAAACCCGGATGACAGACTGACGGTAGCACCTATGAGTTTACAAAACTCCTTCCAAAATTGCGAAATGAATTGGGGACCCCTATCAGACACCACATTCTTGGGGAAACCATGGAACTTAAAAACCTGATTAATCATTAGCTCGGCAGTGTCTTTAGCTGAGGGGAGTTTTGGAAGTGCAATGAAGTGCGCCATCTTAGAGAACCTGTCAACAACTGTAAGAATGGTGGTATTGCCTTTAGAGGCCGGTAATCCTGTAACAAAGTCTACGGAAATGTCTGACAAGGACGTTGTGGTATTGGCAGGGGTCGCAACTCCCCAGAAGGACGTTGATGAGAGGCCTTGTTAGCAGCACATACCTGGCAAGCATTGACGTAATCGCTAACATCCCTCCTAACATTAGGCCACCAAAAGCGCTGTTCGACCACGATAGCGTCTTGGCAATGCCTGGGTGACATACCGTTCGGTTCGTGTGAGCCCAGTGGATGACCTTTTCCCCTTAAGGTCGGAACCACATAAAGCCTGTTCTCGGGGCAATCTTCAGGGCTAGGAGTGTCTTTCAGAGCCCCTTCAACCGCAGTCTCAATGTCCCAAACAAAAGCGGAAATGAAGCATGACTTAGGCAAAATAGTCTTAGGGTCGGACAAAGAACTCTCCTCGGAGAAAATGCGTGACAAAGCATCTGGCTTACCATTTTTAGAACCCGGTCGGTATGATAACGTAAAATTAAATCTAGAGAAGAAAAGAGCCCATCTAGCCTGCCTCGCATTTAATCCTTTGGCAGTTTTAATATATTCAAGGTTCTTGTGATCTGTCCATACTAAAAACGGAGTATGTGCCCCCTCTAGCCAGTGCCTCCACTCCATCAAAGCCCACCTTGACTGCCAACAGTTCACGGTCGCCAATGTCATAATTTTTTTCAGCTGGGGTCAATTTTTTGGAGAGAAACGCACAAGGATGTAACTTCTCATCCTTGAGAGACTTCTGGGAGAGCACTGCTCCTATTCCGGCATCAGACGCATCGACTTCTACCACAAACTGCTGTTTGAGATCTGGCAAAGTAAGGATGGGAGCGGAGGTAAAGCTCGACTTAAGTTTTTGAAAAGCTGCATGACAAAGCGGGTTCCATACAAAAGGTTTGTGTGGCGAGGTAAGATCATGCAAAGGAGAGGCTATAGAACTGAAATTCCTGATGAATTTCCTGTAGAAGTTTGCGAACCCTAAGAACCTTTGTACATCTTTGCGTGACGTGGGAGTAGGCCAATTAATAACGGCATTGACTTTGCAAGGGTCCATCTTGACTTCACCTTGAGCCAGGACGAAACCCAGAAAAGAAACGGACGCCTGGTGGAACTCACATTTCTCAGCCTTGACATAGAGTTGATTCTGCAGTAACTGCTGCAAAACAGAGCGGACATGAATAATGTGAGTCTCCTCATCCGGGGAGAATATCAGAATATCATCTAAATAAACAAAAACACTAACATTCAACATGTCGCGCAGGACATCGTTGACAAGGTTCTGGAAAACAGCTGGAGCGTTAGTAAGCCCAAAAGGCATTACCAAATATTCATAATGTCCCGTTGGTGTGTTGAATGCTGTTTTCCATTCATCCCCCTCCCTTATCCTGACTAGATGATATGCATTTCTTAAGTCCAGTTTTGTGAAAATCTTGGCTCCCTCCAGGAACTCAAAGGCGGTGGAGATGAGAGGAAGAGGGTACCTGTTTTTTACCGTGATCTCATTGAGACCCCGGTAATCGATACAGGGTCGCAGGGTCTTGTCTTTCTTGTCCACGAAGAAAAATCCTGCTCCCGCAGGGGATGAAGATGGGCGAATGATCCCGGCTGCCAGTGATTCTTCTACGTATTCCTTCATGGCCTTGTGTTCCGGCCCTGAAAGAGAGAACAAACCTCCCTCGTGGGGGTGTGGTTCCAGGCAGCAAGTCAATAGCACAGTCATAAGGTCTGTGGGGTGGAAGGGATTTGGCCTTGGACTTGGAAAAAACATCTTTAATATCCTGATAACAGGTGGGGCACTTGAGATAAATCAGGATCCGCAGATGGGGTCTGTGGAGTGTCCTTAGAAACATGACCCTGAACATCACGTGGCGGCTTGAAACAGTTTCGGGCGCAATTGCTGCCCCATGACATAACCTGCCCAGAGGACCAGTCAATGTGGGGGTTATGTAATTTCAACCATGGGTTCCCTAAGATAACGTCATGATTTATGGCGTCAAAAACATGAAAACTAATACGTTCCGAGTGAGAATCAGGGAATGTCAATGTGAGTGTTTGGGTGCGGTGAGTGATCTTGCCCATAAAACTGCCGTCTGCAGCATAGGTGTTGCGGTGGCGTTTTATTCCAAAGGTTCTAAGGTGCATACGTCTAACAAGGATGGAGTTGAGTAAGTTTGCATCAGAACCAGAGTCAATTAAAACAGGTGTATGAATTTCTTGATCAGGAGAGCATAGTGTCACTTTAGGAAGAACCCGTGTAGGGTCTTCCTTAATGAAATTCAGACTCACCTCTCCCGTGCCCTGGCTACCGGCACCGGCAACTTTGACGTGACAGTTGCTCACGGAATGACCCAACTGACCGCAGTAGAAGCACCGCCCTTCCCTCAGCCGGCGTTGACGTTCCTCAGGGGAGAGACGGAACCTGCCCAGTTGCATGGGCTCATCCGTGGTGACGCTAGCCAGTGGATTGAGACTGGCAGCAGGGAATCTGCCTTGGTTTGGCTTGTCACCGAGGCTCGTCCTCCAAGTGCGCGGTGATGCATCCCTCCGCCGATCTCCATCCAGCTCGCGATCCAAAAGCCTTCTGTCGATCTTGAGGGCGAGAGCGATGAGAGTGTCCAAGTCGGTTGGCAGGTCTAGCGGGACTAAATGATCCTTGACGGCGGGGGATAGTCCTTGAAAAAAGGCATCGAGTAGCGCCCGATTATTCCAATGAGTCTCAGCTGCTAGAATGCGAAACTCAATCGCGTAATCTGACACCCTGCGCTTGCCTTGTTGTAAGGTGACAAGGGAGCGAGCTGCCTCACGATCAGGAGTGGAAAATTGAAAAATTTGCTCCATAGTCTTGACGAAAAAAGCCCATGAATGACACGCGGCGGAATTGCGGCTCCATTCAGCAGTAGCCCACGCCTCCGCACGACCAGTCAGGTGGGAAATGACGAATGCGATCTTTGCCCGCTCGGTGGGGAAGGCGGCTGCCTGCAGTTCAAAGTGGAGTTCGCACTGCGTGATGAACGGCTTAATGTTCCCAGATTCTCCAGAGAACCTCTCCGGTCGAGAGAGCTGTGGGCAGACAGCAGCAGCGGAGGTGGCAGGTGGCTGCATGGTGACTACTTCACACGGAAATACCGTGGCAGTACTGGGTGTGGTGCCAACTGGTTCCTTCTCTTGAAAAAATTTCAAAAGAAGTTCAAACTGCGAGGCCACCTGCCTCATCATATTGTCCTGATTCCTTGACAGTCCCTCTAGATGAAGGTGGAGGGCGGCAATCTGCTCATCCTGCTTCGCGAGGCGTTGACCCTGCGCTTGAAGGGCTTTGCGCACCGGGTCTGAGTCTGCTGGGTCCATGTTCTGGCCAGTTCGTTCTGTCATGAACGGAACAGAGGATAGGACCCAAAAATGCACGACTCCAAAACAAATTGACAGTTTCCAAAAAGAGAGGTTTAATAGACGGGCATAGGTCGGTACACAGGCAGGCAATCCAAGAGAGGCAACAGTATCCAAAAACATGAGGCAAAGAGACAAGGTCGATAATCGGAACAGGGTCAAGTCTTACTGTGAATCTATGACGTGGAAACAAGGAATGCTGGAACGCGACGACAAGGTACAACGAACTGGCAACGAGAGGAAATGAGACACGAGGTTATATACAAGGGGTAATTAGGGTGAACGAGGCACAGGTGATGAAGATGCTCACATGAGCAGGTGTGTGTGAAACAGGGGGGGAAGACAAAACCCGGAACACACACACATATGACACATCACTGGCATTCACGAGTTCATGT
>NW_026903351.1:0-5201 GCF_024500385.1 Phyllopteryx taeniolatus
TCTGTTAAATATATTCTAGAAGTTATCATTTATTTGCTTAGCTTGCATTAGTATTATGGACGATTTTAGATGTCTCGCCTTCGAAAAGATGACTCAGCATCATCCGATGGAAGGGCGCCTGGACCAAGGACGTGATCGGATGTGGTCGGGGACGTGACAGGTGTTGGTCCAATGTTTTGTGTTGTGTCTTATTGTTTAGAACATTATGTCTGGGAAAAACCCTCCTATTTTCAAATAAATGCAGGAGCGACGGGAGAGATTGGTTAGAGCGTGTTGAGAGGCTGTGATCTGAACAATCTCCCATACGCCCTCCTCATGAGAAAAAGAAACCAGCGTCTTCATTCCTTTTGTGTCTATTTTTTATAATGTTGGGTAAGATAAATCCAACATTAAATTGGTCCTTCGAGCCGGATGTCAACACACCCGAGGATTCCAGTTGTGGAGCCGACTTCCAGTTAAGAGACCGTGGCCACGGCAAGTAAGACCCTTTACGGGACTGGTCTTCGTTCTCCTCAACTGGGATCTGAAGGTTGACGACAATCCACAGGATTGAAGACGACTGGTGAGTTAAATTTAAATTTTTTTTAGGAAAAAGGACGGCGGAGTCCAGAAATTCCGCGAGGACGGCGGAGTCCTGTACGTACTTAAATTCCGTGTTTAATAAACCCTGTGGATACTAGTCAATGGCGGGTAGAATAAAGAAACTAGGAAAGTTTCGTGGCGTCGTAGTTAAATTCCGTATAGGATGGCGGAGTCCTCTAATGAGCTGTTGACAGACGTAGTTAAATTCCGTATGGGACGGCGGAGTCCTCTGACGAGCCAGTGTGAATGAAAACTGTTTGAATGAGAGTGTAAATGGGAAATGGGAAACCACTAGGTTTTTCATTCCATACCAAAACAGTGGGAAAGTAAACGGTGGACTTTTGTGGATGCAAAGGCAAGAATTCTCCACTCGAAAGAGTTGAAGTGAGAATTACCACAGAAAGTAAATTTGAATCACCGTCCTACTGAAAAGAAACAGTGTTCTAGACTACCCTAGGTAGTATTACACTGAACCAAATTCTTTCAAATGGGGAAAGGAAGTAGTAAAATAAAAAACAGGAATACACTGCAGTGTAAAGGTTGGAGGTTCATTAAATTAAATTTAAAAGAAAAAAAGAAACAGGATCCTGATAAAATTTTATATTTAGAGACAGGGATAACCGAACACGGCTTTAATGGTTGGTTAAATACACAAAAAATAGCCGCGTTGCAGGAATCAAATTATATAAAAAATAAAAGACAAGCCACCGTTAAACGTGGGAAAGGCTGTTGTCTGCAGCCTTGGAGCTTATCACAAAAATAGAAGATAAAAAAGAATGTGATGAGCTGCAGTAATACAGAGCATGCGTACCAAACCCACGCACATTGTTAAATTCATTAAGACCAGACGCTACTGTGTTTACAGTAGTGGACATTAATGCATTAATGCATTAATGCATTCTTTTCAGTACCAATAGAAAATAACAGTCAATTTTGGTTTGCATTCACATTTGAGAAAAAAAAAAAATATATATATATATATATACATTTACTAGATTACCGCAAGGTTACTGTGAAAGTCTAACTAATTATTCACAAGTTATGACAACACGCATGTCTTCTGGCATCTACAGATGAAGACACATGCAAAGATTCATTGACCTTACTGCATCATCTAACAGAAGAGGGACATAAAGTTAACAAAAATAAATTGCAATGATGTAAAAGACAAGTTAAATGTCTAGGCCATAATTTAAGTATAGGAGGAAAGACTATATTAGAAGACAGGAGAGCTATAGTCTTAAAAAATCCTAAACCACAGACGAAGAAACATAATAATCATTTTTAGGTCTGACAAATTATTGTACAGCATGGATTCCAAACTATGCAGAAATTGTTGCACCATTGTCAAAATTAATATATGAAAACAACCTTAAAATGACATCACCTGTTTAATGGAGTACAGAGGCAGAAAAGGCCTTCTGTGACATTAAACAACATTTGGTCTCCAGTGCTGCGCTAGGCCTTCCAAATTTAATGATAAAACATTCATTCAAATGGTAGATTGTAAAAGCTATTGCATGACCTCCGTACTTACACAACAATACGGTGATAAGACCAATAGCTTATTTTTCAACTAGAGAGCAGTTCACCCTAAAGGTCCCACATACAGTGTCTGCTCTCCTATTGCAAATCACCTGCAAGACATTTATCTTGCATTGCCATCTTGCTATCAGAACCACATTTGACTGTTGAGCGATGCACAACCTTAAATCCAGCCACACTAACACCCTTAATGATGAAGGCACGCAGCATGATTGACAGGAATTGGCTGAACAAGCTGCTGAATTAGTAGCATTAATCGAGGCATGCAAACTAATGATAAATAAAGATGGTACAATCTATACTGATAGCCATTATGAGAATTCCACAACAAGAACGCAATTATTGGGAAAAACAAAGTGCAAAACTACAGAATGAAATTTACATTAGCACAGGAAAAAAAAAAAAAAAAAAAAACTATTCAAATGGGCTGCTATATTGAGACATGCTGTGTCACGTCTCAACCGGAGGGATGGTGGCACAGATAGATTGACACTTTACAGCCCTAAAAAATAGCAGAAAGAAACACGTGGGTTCATTTAACACACTGTAAGAGTCATTTCAGCTGAGTACTCAAATTGGGAAGGTGAGCAAAAGTCTGATAACAGAGCGGGAGCAGATGTGTAGATTCTGAAAACGCTTGCTGGTCAGTGAAGAAAAAAGACACCAACCCTTTTAGTGAGAACTCAGCAGAAAGGCACACCCACGTTGGTTATGAGATTCGATAAGTTGTTACGTAGCAACTTTGGCTACTATGATGTTGGTTTTGTTTTTGTGGTACATGGGACGTCCCACCCTCAATGATAAAACCCATTTTTTAGATAGAAAATCACCTACCAACTGGACCAATATGACAAACCCAATAATAATAATAAAAAAAATTTTTTTGAATCATTAACTCGTATCAAAAGGAGTACAGCTGATGATCAAAATTGTGGGCATGGCCTCCAAATGCGGCAAAACGGTTTAATATTTTGTGCCCCCAAAATCAAGCTGCTTTAATCATAATTCCATATGCGGCTCTCACCAATGATGCTCAAGAGAATGGGCAGAATTGGGGATTTAGATATGACTGGTATGCAACTATAGGTTTTGAATGGAAACACCTTATTGGTGAAACAGGTTATGATTGGTCCAGTTGGTCAAAAAGAACAGCAAAAGAACAAAGAAAGAAGTTTAACATAAGCAAAACGGCCCATAGGTTAATATTGAAATACAAGTCACCCAATGTGTTTGATAGTGAGCTTGTGGGCCTATTCTGGTGGAAAAGATCCCCACTTCCAAGTAGTATTGTGTTATAGGAACCGTGTTAAACCAAAAATGCCATTGAAAACTTCAAAGAAAGGTAGACAAATTTTAATGGTTAACAACATAACTACTGATGATTGGTTCCTTGTTGTCACAGGAGTTTCAGGACAAAATAACAATTGGTTACTATTGATGGAACAAGCAGCAAATGTAGCGAGAAAAGATTGTGTTGTTTGCATGGGTCCCAGGCCTTTGTTGCGCATAGTTCCGGCATAATTATCACAAGATTGTATTATTCCATTTGCACACTGATTGAGGAGCATCTGCAACATTTGCACAACCATTGTCCCAGATTATCGCACTACTCGTCACTTTAAACCGCATACACTCCTTGAAGTCTCAGCGCCCTTTGCACAATGATCTTTGCACCGGACTATTGCGATATTAGTCATTCAAACTGCTGCTAGAGGACTGCATCTTTTTGCACAATTATTTTTTGTCAATGTCTTTATGTCTCCAAAGTGTTCTGTAAATTGACTGTCTGTTGTACTAGAGCGGCTCCAACTACCGGAGACAAATTCCTTGTGTGTTTTGGACATACTTGACAAAAAAGAGATTTATCCTGGCAGAGGCAAAATTATCCAACATAAAACATACATGGTGTTCCTTGTGGGGTTCCTAATCAATACAAATTAGCTGACCAAGTTGCAGGAGGATTTGAATACTTCATATGCTGTTGGTGTACGATTAATAAAAATGTTGATGGGATAAACTATATCCACTTCAATGTACAGAGATTAGGAAATTGGACTCAGAGTGGGTTGGAAGCTGTGCACGAGCAGCTCAAGGACGTTCCAAAGACCGCATAGCTGTCGACATGCTCCTCGCAAGAGAGGGAGGTGTTTGCGGTATGTTTGGAGAACAAACAATACTGCTTCAGATGGCAGCTTGACCAGAGCCATCGATGGTCTACGGACCTTCAATCAACACTCCTTGTGAAACAGCTGAATGGACGTTTTTGGTAAATATAAAACCCTAATTTCACCAATATTGATATCAATTGCTGTTTTTGCAGCCATTCTGACATTGTGTGGATGTTGTTGTATCCCATGCATTCGGGCATTAATCAGTAAATTAATCACCACAGCCATAACCCACATGGAACCGTATGGAGCAGATTTATCCTTTATTGGAGGTTGATAATAATGACGATGATGATGATGATGTTGTTTTACCTGATTTGTTTCCTGATCCAGGTGATTACGATGTTTAAACTACAACATTCATATATGACAAGTTTACTCTGAGTGTAAATGTATTTGTTTCATAAAAATGATTCTACAATTAGAAATCGAAATGAAGTGACTGTAAGATGATATGAGAATTTGTGCAAATACATGATAAACAGGAGGGAAATGTTAAATATATTCTAGAAGTTATCATTTATTTGCTTAGCTTGCATTAGTATTATGGACGATTTTAGATGTCTCGCCTTCGAAAAGATGACTCAGCATCATCCGATGGAAGGGCGCCTGGACCAAGGACGTGATCGGATGTGGTCGGGGACGTGACAGGTGTTGGTCCAATGTTTTGTGTTGTGTCTTATTGTTTAGAACATTATGTCTGGGAAAAACCCTCCTATTTTCAAATAAATGCAGGAGCGACGGGAGAGATTGGTTAGAGCGTGTTGAGAGGCTGTGATCTGAACAATCTCCCATACGCCCTCCTCATGAGAAAAAGAAACCAGCGTCTTCATTCCTTTTGTGTCTATTTTTTATAATGTTGGGTAAGATAAATCCAACACTTTCCATCCAATATTTTATATTCAT
>NW_026903352.1:0-5195 GCF_024500385.1 Phyllopteryx taeniolatus
TGTCATATGTGTGTGTGTTCCGGGTTTTGTCTTCCCCCCCTGTTTCACACACACCTGCTCATGTGAGCATCTTCATCACCTGTGCCTCGTTCACCCTAATTACCCCTTGTATATAACCTCGTGTCTCATTTCCTCTCGTTGCCAGTTCGTTGTACCTTGTCGTCGCGTTCCAGCATTCCTTGTTTCCACGTCATAGATTCACAGTAAGACTTGACCCTGTTCCGATTATCGACCTTGTCTCTTTGCCTCATGTTTTTGGATACTGTTGCCTCTCTTGGATTGCCTGCCTGTGTACCGACCTATGCCCGTCTATTAAACCTCTCTTTTTGGAAACTGTCAATTTGTTTTGGAGTCGTGCATTTTTGGGTCCTATCCTCTGTTCCGTTCATGACAGAACGAACTGGCCAGAACATGGACCCAGCAGACTCAGACCCGGTGCGCAAAGCCCTTCAAGCGCAGGGTCAACGCCTCGCGAAGCAGGATGAGCAGATTGCCGCCCTCCACCTTCATCTAGAGGGACTGTCAAGGAATCAGGACAATATGATGAGGCAGGTGGCCTCGCAGTTTGAACTTCTTTTGAAATTTTTTCAAGAGAAGGAACCAGTTGGCACCACACCCAGTACTGCCACGGTATTTCCGTGTGAAGTAGTCACCATGCAGCCACCTGCCACCTCCGCTGCTGCTGTCTGCCCACAGCTCTCTCGACCGGAGAGGTTCTCTGGAGAATCTGGGAACATTAAGCCGTTCATCACGCAGTGCGAACTCCACTTTGAACTGCAGGCAGCCGCCTTCCCCACCGAGCGGGCAAAGATCGCATTCGTCATTTCCCACCTGACTGGTCATGCGGAGGCGTGGGCTACTGCTGAATGGAGCCGCAATTCCGCCGCGTGTCATTCATGGGCTTTTTTCGTCAAGACTATGGAGCAAATTTTTCAATTTTCCACTCCTGATCGTGAGGCAGCTCGCTCCCTTGTCACCTTACAACAAGGCAAGCGCAGGGTGTCAGATTACGCGATTGAGTTTCGCATTCTAGCAGCTGAGACTCATTGGAATAATCGGGCGCTACTCGATGCCTTTTTTCAAGGACTATCCCCCGCCGTCAAGGATCATTTAGTCCCGCTAGACCTGCCAACCGACTTGGACACTCTCATCGCTCTCGCCCTCAAGATCGACAGAAGGCTTTTGGATCGCGAGCTGGATGGAGATCGGCGGAGGGATGCATCACCGCGCACTTGGAGGACGAGCCTCGGTGACAAGCCAAACCAAGGCAGATTCCCTGCTGCCAGTCTCAATCCACTGGCTAGCGTCACCACGGATGAGCCCATGCAACTGGGCAGGTTCCGTCTCTCCCCTGAGGAACGTCAACGCCGGCTGAGGGAAGGGCGGTGCTTCTACTGCGGTCAGTTGGGTCATTCCGTGAGCAACTGTCACGTCAAAGTTGCCGGTGCCGGTAGCCAGGGCACGGGAGAGGTGAGTCTGAATTTCATTAAGGAAGACCCTACACGGGTTCTTCCTAAAGTGACACTATGCTCTCCTGATCAAGAAATTCATACACCTGTTTTAATTGACTCTGGTTCTGATGCAAACTTACTCAATTCCATCCTTGTTAGACGTATGCACCTTAGAACCTTTGGAATAAAACGCCACCGCAACACCTATGCTGCAGACGGCAGTTTTATGGGCAAGATCACTCACCGCACCCAAACACTCACATTGACATTCCCTGATTCTCACTCGGAACGTATTAGTTTTCATGTTTTTGACGCCATAAATCATGACGTTATCTTAGGGAACCCATGGTTGAAATTACATAACCCCCACATTGACTGGTCCTCTGGGCAGGTTATGTCATGGGGCAGCAATTGCGCCCGAAACTGTTTCAAGCCGCCACGTGATGTTCAGGGTCATGTTTCTAAGGACACTCCACAGACCCCATCTGCGGATCCTGATTTATCTCAAGTGCCCACCTGTTATCAGGATATTAAAGATGTTTTTTCCAAGTCCAAGGCCAAATCCCTTCCACCCCACAGACCTTATGACTGTGCTATTGACTTGCTGCCTGGAACCACACCCCCACGAGGGAGGTTGTTCTCTCTTTCAGGGCCGGAACACAAGGCCATGAAGGAATACGTAGAAGAATCACTGGCAGCCGGGATCATTTGCCCATCTTCATCCCCTGCGGGAGCAGGATTTTTCTTCGTGGACAAGAAAGACAAGACCCTGCGACCCTGTATCGATTACCGGGGTCTCAATGAGATCACGGTAAAAAACAGGTACCCTCTTCCTCTCATCTCCACCGCCTTTGAGTTCCTGGAGGGAGCCAAGATTTTCACAAAACTGGACTTAAGAAATGCATATCATCTAGTCAGGATAAGGGAGGGGGATGAATGGAAAACAGCATTCAACACACCAACGGGACATTATGAATATTTGGTAATGCCTTTTGGGCTTACTAACGCTCCAGCTGTTTTCCAGAACCTTGTCAACGATGTCCTGCGCGACATGTTGAATGTTTATGTTTTTGTTTATTTAGATGATATTCTGATATTCTCCCCGGATGAGGAGACTCACATTATTCATGTCCGCTCTGTTTTGCAGCAGTTACTGCAGAATCAACTCTATGTCAAGGCTGAGAAATGTGAGTTCCACCAGGCGTCCGTTTCTTTTCTGGGTTTCGTCCTGGCTCAAGGTGAATTCAAGATGGACCCTTGCAAAGTCAATGCCGTTATTAATTGGCCTACTCCCACGTCACGCAAAGATGTACAAAGGTTCTTAGGGTTCGCAAACTTCTACAGGAAATTCATCAGGAATTTCAGTTCTATAGCCTCTCCTTTGCATGATCTTACCTCGCCACACAAACCTTTTGTATGGAACCCGCTTTGTCATGCAGCTTTTCAAAAACTTAAGTCGAGCTTTACCTCCGCTCCCATCCTTACTTTGCCAGATCTCAAACAGCAGTTTGTGGTAGAAGTCGATGCGTCTGATGCCGGAATAGGAGCAGTGCTCTCCCAGAAGTCTCTCAAGGATGAGAAGTTACATCCTTGTGCGTTTCTCTCCAAAAAATTGACCCCAGCTGAAAAAAAATTATGACATTGGCGACCGTGAACTGTTGGCAGTCAAGGTGGCTTTGATGGAGTGGAGGCACTGGCTAGAGGGGGCACATACTCCGTTTTTAGTATGGACAGATCACAAGAACCTTGAATATATTAAAACTGCCAAAAGATTAAATGCGAGGCAGGCTAGATGGGCTCTTTTCTTCTCTAGATTTAATTTTACGTTATCATACCGACCGGGTTCTAAAAATGGTAAGCCAGATGCTTTGTCACGCATTTTCTCCGAGGAGAGTTCTTTGTCCGACCCTCAGACTATTTTGCCTAAGTCATGCTTCATTTCCGCTTTTGTTTGGGACATTGAGACTGCGGTTGAAGGGGCTCTGAAAGACACTCCTAGCCCTGAAGATTGCCCCGAGAACAGGCTTTATGTGGTTCCGACCTTAAGGGGAAAGGTCATCCACTGGGCTCACACGAACCGAACGGTATGTCACCCAGGCATTGCCAAGACGCTATCAGTGGTCGAACAGCGCTTTTAGTGGCCTAATGTTAGGAGGGATGTTATCGATTACGTCAATGCTTGCCAGGTATGTGCTGCTAACAAGGCCTCTCATCAACGTCCTTCTGGGGAGTTGCGACCCCTGCCAATACCACAACGTCCTTGGTCAGACATTTCCGTAGACTTTGTTACAGGATTACCGGCCTCTAAAGGCAATACCACCATTCTTACAGTTGTTGACAGGTTCTCTAAGATGGCGCACTTCATTGCACTTCCAAAACTCCCCTCAGCTAAAGACACTGCCGAGCTAATGATTAATCAGGTTTTTAAGTTCCATGGTTTCCCCAAGAATGTGGTGCCTGATAGGGGTCCCCAATTCATTTCGCAATTTTGGAAGGAGTTTTGTAAACTCATAGGTGCTACCGTCAGTCTGTCATCCGGGTTTCATCCTGAAACCAACGGCCAAACCGAGAGGCTGAACCAGGACCTGGAGACGGGGCTCCGATGTCTCGCTTCACAGGAGCCGCGATCCTGGTCTCAGAAACTGGTTTGGGTCGAATTCTCCCACAATTCCCTCCCCTCTGCATCCACTGGTCTATCGCCTTTTCACGTTGTGCATGGTTACCAACCATCTCTGTTTCCTGCCATAGCCCCAGAATCCACAGTTCCAGCGGCATTAACCTTGGTGAGACGCTGCAGGAGGACCTGGGAGCGAGCCCGCCAGATGCTGCTGCGCCAGGGACGGTCCTACAAAGCCGCTGCTGACCGTCGGAGGACACCGGCCCCGAACTACAAAGTGGGTCAGCGAGTTTGGCTTTCGACCAAACATATTCCACTCCGGGTGGAGTCCAAGAAGCTCGCTCCCAGGTTCGTTGGGCCCTTCCCCATCACAAAAATAATCAACCCTGTCACCGTGAAGCTGAGGCTCCCAAGGTCTATGCGGGTCCACCCTACTTTTCACGTCAGCCTACTCAAGCCAGCCCGGGAGTCCCCTCTGGTCCCGCCTTCCAGGCCCCCTCATCCCCCCCGGTTTGTGGATGGGGGCCCTGTCTTCTCTGTGAAGCGGCTGTTGTCATCTCGTCGGAGGGGCAGGGGGTTTCAATATCTGGTGGACTGGGAGGGCTATGGGCCTGAGGAGCGTTCCTGGGTACCGTCTGCGTTTATCGTGGATGATTCGCTCATTCGGGACTTCCACGTTGCGCATCCAGGGGCCCCAGGGCCGTCTGGGGCCGGCCGTTAAGGGGGGGGTACTGTCATATGTGTGTGTGTGTTCCGGGTTTTGTCTTCCCCCTCTGTTTCACACACACCTGCTCATGTGAGCATCTTCATCACCTGTGCCTCGTTCACCCTAATTACCCCTTGTATATAACCTCGTGTCTCATTTCCTCTCGTTGCCAGTTCGTTGTACCTTGTCGTCGCGTTCCAGCATTCCTTGTTTCCACGTCATAGATTCACAGTAAGACTTGACCCTGTTCCGATTATCGACCTTGTCTCTTTGCCTCATGTTTTTGGATACTGTTGCCTCTCTTGGATTGCCTGCCTGTGTACCGACCTATGCCCGTCTATTAAACCTCTCTTTTTAGAAACTGTCAATTTGTTTTGGAGTTGTGCATTTTTGGGTCCTATCCTCTGTTCCGTTCATGACA
>NW_026903353.1:0-5192 GCF_024500385.1 Phyllopteryx taeniolatus
AATGTTGGATTTATCTTACCCAACATTATAAAAAATAGACACAAAAGGAATGAAGACGCTGGTTTCTTTTTCTCATGAGGAGGGCGTATGGGAGATTGTTCAGATCACAGCCTCTCAACACGCTCTGACCAATCTCTCCCGTCGCTCCTGCATTTATTTGAAAATAGGAGGGTTTTTCCCAGACATAATGTTCTAAACAATAAGACACAACACAAAACATTGGACCAACACCTGTCACGTCCCCGACCACATCCGATCACGTCCTTGGTCCAGGCGCCCTTCCATCGGATGATGCTGAGTCATCTTTTCGAAGGCGAGACATCTAAAATCGTCCATAATACTAATGCAAGCTAAGCAAATAAATGATAACTTCTAGAATATATTTAACATTTCCCTCCTGTTTATCATGTATTTGCACAAATTCTCATATCATCTTACAGTCACTTCATTTCGATTTTTAATTGTAGAATCATTTTTATGAAACAAATACATTTACACTCAGAGTAAACTTGTCATACATGAATGTTGTAGTTTAAACATCGTAATCACCTGGATCAGGAAACAAATCAGGTAAAACAACATCATCATCATCATCGTCATTATTATCAACCTCCAATAAAGGATAAATCTGCTCCATACGGTTCCATGTGGGTTATGGCTGTGGTGATTAATTTACTGATTAATGCCCGAATGCATGGGATACAACAACATCCACACAATGTCAGAATGGCTGCAAAAACAGCAATTGATATCAATATTGGTGAAATTAGGGTTTTATATTTACCAAAAACGTCCATTCAGCTGTTTCACAAGGAGTGTTGATTGAAGGTCCGTAGACCATCGATGGCTCTGGTCAAGCTGCCATCTGAAGCAGTATTGTTTGTTCTCCAAACATACCGCAAACACCTCCCTCTCTTGCGAGGAGCATGTCGACAGCTATGCGGTCTTTGGAACGTCCTTGAGCTGCTCGTGCACAGCTTCCAACCCACTCTGAGTCCAATTTCCTAATCTCTGTACATTGAAGTGGATATAGTTTATCCCATCAACATTTTTATTAATCGTACACCAACAGCATATGAAGTATTCAAATCCTCCTGCAACTTGGTCAGCTAATTTGTATTGATTAGGAACCCCACAAGGAACACCATGTATGTTTTATGTTGGATAATTTTGCCTCTGCCAGGATAAATCTCTTTTTTGTCAAGTATGTCCAAAACACACAAGGAATTTGTCTCCGGTAGTTGGAGCCGCTCTAGTACAACAGACAGTCAATTTACAGAACACTTTGGAGACATAAAGACATTGACAAAAAATAATTGTGCAAAAAGATGCAGTCCTCTAGCAGCAGTTTGAATGACTAATATCGCAATAGTCCGGTGCAAAGATCATTGTGCAAAGGGCGCTGAGACTTCAAGGAGTGTATGCGGTTTAAAGTGACGAGTAGTGCGATAATCTGGGACAATGGTTGTGCAAATGTTGCAGATGCTCCTCAATCAGTGTGCAAATGGAATAATACAATCTTGTGATAATTATGCCGGAACTATGCGCAACAAAGGCCTGGGACCCATGCAAACAACACAATCTTTTCTCGCTACATTTGCTGCTTGTTCCATCAATAGTAACCAATTGTTATTTTGTCCTGAAACTCCTGTGACAACAAGGAACCAATCATCAGTAGTTATGTTGTTAACCATTAAAATTTGTCTACCTTTCTTTGAAGTTTTCAATGGCATTTTTGGTTTAACACGGTTCCTATAACACAATACTACTTGGAAGTGGGGATCTTTTCCACCAGAATAGGCCCACAAGCTCACTATCAAACACATTGGGTGACTTGTATTTCAATATTAAACTATGGGCCGTTTTGCTTATGTTAAACTTCTTTCTTTGTTCTTTTGCTGTTCTTTTTGACCAACTGGACCAATCATAACCTGTTTCACCAATAAGGTGTTTCCATTCAAAACCTATAGTTGCATACCAGTCATATCTAAATCCCCAATTCTGCCCATTCTCTTGAGCATCATTGGTGAGAGCCGCATATGGAATTATGATTAAAGCAGCTTGATTTTGGGGGCACAAAATATTAAACCGTTTTGCCGCATTTGGAGGCCATGCCCACAATTTTGATCATCAGCTGTACTCCTTTTGATACGAGTTAATGATTCAAAAAAATTTTTTTGTTATTATTATTGGGTTTGTCATATTGGTCCAGTTGGTAGGTGATTTTCTATCTAAAAAATGGGTTTTATCATTGAGGGTGGGACGTCCCATGTACCACAAAAACAAAACCAACATCATAGTAGCCAAAGTTGCTACGTAACAACTTATCGAATCTCATAACCAACGTGGGTGTGCCTTTCTGCTGAGTTCTCACTAAAAGGGTTGGTGTCTTTTTTCTTCACTGACCAGCAAGCGTTTTCAGAATCTACACATCTGCTCCCGCTCTGTTATCAGACTTTTGCTCACCTTCCCAATTTGAGTACTCAGCTGAAATGACTCTTACAGTGTGTTAAATGAACCCACGTGTTTCTTTCTGCTATTTTTTAGGGCTGTAAAGTGTCAATCTATCTGTGCCACCATCCCTCCGGTTGAGACGTGACACAGCATGTCTCAATATAGCAGCCCATTTGAATAGTTTTTTTTTTTTTTTTTTTTTTTTTTTTTCCTGTGCTAATGTAAATTTCATTTTGTAGTTTTGCACTTTGTTTTTCCCAATAATTGCGTTCTTGTTGTGTAATACTCATATTGGCTATCAGTATAGATTGTACCATCTTTATTTATTATTAGTTTGCATGCCTCGATTAATGCTACTAATTCAGCAGCTTGTTCAGCCAATTCCTGTCAATCATGCTGCGTGCCTTCATCATTAAGGGTGTTAGTGTGGCTGGATTTAAGGTTGTGCATCGCTCAACAGTCAAATGTGGTTCTGATAGCAAGATGGCAATGCAAGATAAATGTCTTGCAGGTGATTTGCAATAGGAGAGCAGACACTGTATGTGGGACCTTTAGGGCGAACTGCTCTCTAGTTGAAAAATAAGCTATTGGTCTTAGCTTATCACCGTATTGTTGTGTAAGTACGGAGGTCATGCAATAGCTTTTACAATCTACCATTTGAATGAATGTTTTATCATTAAATTTGGAAGGCCTAGCGCAGCACTGGAGACCAAATGTTGTTTAATGTCACAGAAGGCCTTTTCTGCCTCTGTACTCCATTAAACAGGTGATGTCATTTTAAGGTTGTTTTCATATATTAATTTTGACAATGGTGCAACAATTTCTGCATAGTTTGGAATCCATGCTGTACAATAATTTGTCAGACCTAAAAATGATTATTATGTTTCTTCGTCTGTGGTTTAGGATTTTTTAAGACTATAGCTCTCCTGTCTTCTAATATAGTCTTTCCTCCTATACTTAAATTATGGCCTAGATATTTAACTTGTCTTTTACATCATTGCAATTTATTTTTGTTAACTTTATGTCCCTCTTCTGTTAGATGATGCAGTAAGGTCAATGAATCTTTGCATGTGTCTTCATCTGTAGATGCCAGAAGACATGCGTGTTGTCATAACTTGTGAATAATTAGTTAGACTTTCACAGTAACCTTGCGGTAATCTAGTAAATGTATATATATATATATATTTTTTTTTTTTCTCAAATGTGAATGCAAACCAAAATTGACTGTTATTTTCTATTGGTACTGAAAAGAATGCATTAATGCATTAATGCATTAATGACCACTACTGTAAACACAGTAGCGTCTGGTCTTAATGAATTTAACAATGTGCGTGGGTTTGGTACGCATGCTCTGTATTACTGCAGCTCATCACATTCTTTTTTATCTTCTATTTTTGTGATAAGCTCCAAGGCTGCAGACAACAGCCTTTCCCACGTTTAACGGTGGCTTGTCTTTTATTTTTTATATAATTTGATTCCTGCAACGCGGCTATTTTTTGTGTATTTAACCAACCATTAAAGCCGTGTTCGGTTATCCCTGTCTCTAAATATAAAATTTTATCAGGATCCTGTTTCTTTTTTTCTTTTAAATTTAATTTAATGAACCTCCAACCTTTACACTGCAGTGTATTCCTGTTTTTTATTTTACTACTTCCTTTCCCCATTTGAAAGAATTTGGTTCAGTGTAATACTACCTAGGGTAGTCTAGAACACTGTTTCTTTTCAGTAGGACGGTGATTCAAATTTACTTTCTGTGGTAATTCTCACTTCAACTCTTTCGAGTGGAGAATTCTTGCCTTTGCATCCACAAAAGTCCACCGTTTACTTTCCCACTGTTTTGGTATGGAATGAAAAACCTAGTGGTTTCCCATTTCCCATTTACACTCTCATTCAAACAGTTTTCATTCACACTGGCTCGTCAGAGGACTCCGCCGTCCCATACGGAATTTAACTACGTCTGTCAACAGCTCATTAGAGGACTCCGCCATCCTATACGGAATTTAACTACGACGCCACGAAACTTTCCTAGTTTCTTTATTCTACCCGCCATTGACTAGTATTCACAGGGTTTATTAAACACGGAATTTAAGTACGTACAGGACTCCGCCGTCCTCGCGGAATTTCTGGACTCCGGCGTCCTTTTTCCTAAAAAAAAAATTTTTTAATTTAACTCACCAGTCGTCTTCAATCCTGTGGATTGTCGTCAACCTTCAGATCCCAGTTGAGGAGAACGAAGACCAGTCCCGTAAAGGGTCTTACTTGCCGTGGCCACGGTCTCTTAACTGGAAGTCGGCTCCACAACTGGAATCCTCGGGTGTGTTGACATCCGGCTCGAAGGACCAATTTAATGTTGGATTTATCTTACCCAACATTATAAAAAATAGACACAAAAGGAATGAAGACGCTGGTTTCTTTTTCTCATGAGGAGGGCGTATGGGAGATTGTTCAGATCACAGCCTCTCAACACGCTCTGACCAATCTCTCCCGTCGCTCCTGCATTTATTTGAAAATAGGAGGGTTTTTCCCAGACATAATGTTCTAAACAATAAGACACAACACAAAACATTGGACCAACACCTGTCACGTCCCCGACCACATCCGATCACGTCCTTGGTCCAGGCGCCCTTCCATCGGATGATGCTGAGTCATCTTTTCGAAGGCGAGACATCTAAAATCGTCCATAATACTAATGCAAGCTAAGCAAATAAATGATAACTTCTAGAATATATTTAACAGTT
>NW_026903355.1:0-5182 GCF_024500385.1 Phyllopteryx taeniolatus
TGTTGGATTTATCTTACCCAACATTATAAAAAATAGACACAAAAGGAATGAAGACGCTGGTTTCTTTTTCTCATGAGGAGGGCGTATGGGAGATTGTTCAGATCACAGCCTCTCAACACGCTCTAACCAATCTCTCCCGTCGCTCCTGCATTTATTTGAAAATAGGAGGGTTTTTCCCAGACATAATGTTCTAAACAATAAGACACAACACAAAACATTGGACCAACACCTGTCACGTCCCCGACCACATCCGATCACGTCCTTGGTCCAGGCGCCCTTCCATCGGATGATGCTGAGTCATCTTTTCGAAGGCGAGACATCTAAAATCGTCCATAATACTAATGCAAGCTAAGCAAATAAATGATAACTTCTAGAATATATTTAACATTTCCCTCCTGTTTATCATGTATTTGCACAAATTCTCATATCATCTTACAGTCACTTCATTTCGATTTTTAATTGTAGAATCATTTTTATGAAACAAATACATTTACACTCAGAGTAAACTTGTCATACATGAATGTTGTAGTTTAAACATCGTAATCACCTGGATCAGGAAACAAATCAGGTAAAACAACATCATCATCATCATCGTCATTATTATCAACCTCCAATAAAGGATAAATCTGCTCCATACGGTTCCATGTGGGTTATGGCTGTGGTGATTAATTTACTGATTAATGCCCGAATGCATGGGATACAACAACATCCACACAATGTCAGAATGGCTGCAAAAACAGCAATTGATATCAATATTGGTGAAATTAGGGTTTTATATTTACCAAAAACGTCCATTCAGCTGTTTCACAAGGAGTGTTGATTGAGGGTCCGTAGACCATCGATGGCTCTGGTCAAGCTGCCATCTGAAGCAGTATTGTTTGTTCTCCAAACATACCGCAAACACCTCCCTCTCTTGCGAGGAGCATGTCGACAGCTATGCGGTCTTTGGAACGTCCTTGAGCTGCTCGTGCACAGCTTCCAACCCACTCTGAGTCCAATTTCCTAATCTCTGTACATTGAAGTGGATATAGTTTATCCCATCAACATTTTTATTAATCGTACACCAACAGCATATGAAGTATTCAAATCCTCCTGCAACTTGGTCAGCTAATTTGTATTGATTAGGAACCCCACGAGGAACACCATGTATGTTTTATGTTGGATAATTTTGCCTCTGCCAGGATAAATCTCTTTTTTGTCAAGTATGTCCAAAACACACAAGGAATTTGTCTCCGGTAGTTGGAGCCGCTCTAGTACAACAGACAGTCAATTTACAGAACACTTTGGAGACATAAAGACATTGACAAAAAATAATTGTGCAAAAAGATGCAGTCCTCTAGCAGCAGTTTGAATGACTAATATCGCAATAGTCCGGTGCAAAGATCATTGTGCAAAGGGCGCTGAGACTTCAAGGAGTGTATGCGGTTTAAAGTGACGAGTAGTGCGATAATCTGGGACAATGGTTGTGCAAATGTTGCAGATGCTCCTCAATCAGTGTGCAAATGGAATAATACAATCTTGTGATAATTATGCCGGAACTATGCGCAACAAAGGCCTGGGACCCATCCAAACAACACAATCTTTTCTCGCTACATTTGCTGCTTGTTCCATCAATAGTAACCAATTGTTATTTTGTCCTGAAACTCCTGTGACAACTAGGAACCAATCATCAGTAGTTATGTTGTTAACCATTAAAATTTGTCTACCTTTCTTTGAAGTTTTCAATGGCATTTTTGGTTTAACACGGTTCCTATAACACAATACTACTTGGAAGTGGGGATCTTTTCCACCAGAATAGGCCCACAAGCTCACTATCAAACACATTGGGTGACTTGTATTTCAATATTAAACTATGGGCCGTTTTGCTTATGTTAAACTTCTTTCTTTGTTCTTTTGCTGTTCTTTTTGACCAACTGGACCAATCATAACCTGTTTCACCAATAAGGTGTTTCCATTCAAAACCTATAGTTGCATACCAGTCATATCTAAATCCCCAATTCTGCCCATTCTCTTGAGCATCATTGGTGAGAGCCGCATATGGAATTATGATTAAAGCAGCTTGATTTTGGGGGCACAAAATATTAAACCGTTTTGCCGCATTTGGAGGCCATGCCCACAATTTTGATCATCAGCTGTACTCCTTTTGATACGAGTTAATGATTCAAAACAATTTTTTTTATTATTATTATTGGGTTTGTCATATTGGTCCAGTTGGTAGGTGATTTTCTATCTAAAAAATGGGTTTTATCATTGAGGGTGGGACGTCCCATGTACCACAAAAACAAAACCAACATCATAGTAGCCAAAGTTGCTACGTAACAACTTATCGAATCTCATAACCAACGTGGGTGTGCCTTTCTGCTGAGTTCTCACTAAAAGGGTTGGTGTCTTTTTTCTTCACTGACCAGCAAGCGTTTTCAGAATCTACACATCTGCTCCCGCTCCGTTATCAGACTTTTGCTCACCTTCCCAATTTGAGTACTCAGCTGAAATGACTCTTACAGTGTGTTAAATGAACCCACGTGTTTCTTTCTGCTATTTTTTAGGGCTGTAAAGTGTCAATCTATCTGTGCCACCATCCCTCCGGTTGAGACGTGACACAGCATGTCTCAATATAGCAGCCCATTTGAATAGGTTTTTTTTTTGTGTTTTTTTTTTTCCTGTGCTAATGTAAATTTCATTTTGTAGTTTTGCACTTTGTTTTTCCCAATAATTGCGTTCTTGTTGTGGAATACTCATATTGGCTATCAGTATAGATTGTGCCATCTTTATTTATCATTAGTTTGCATGCCTCGATTAATGCTACTAATTCAGCAGCTTGTTCAGCCAATTCCTGTCAATCATGCTGCGTGCATTCATCATTAAGGGTGTTAGTGTGGCTGGATTTAAGGTTGTGCATCGCTCAACAGTCAAATGTGGTTGTGATAGCAAGATGGCAATGCAAGATAAATGTCTTGCAGGTGATTTGCAATAGGAGAGCAGACACTGTATGTGGGACCTTTAGGGTGAACTGCTCTCTAGTTGAAAAATAAGCTATTGGTCTTAGCTTATCACCGTATTGTTGTGTAAGTACGGAGGTCATGCAATAGCTTTTACAATCTACCATTTGAATGAATGTTTTATCATTAAATTTGGAAGGCCTAGCGCAGCACTGGAGACCAAATGTTGTTTAATGTCACAGAAGGCCTTTTCTGCCTCTGTACTCCATTAAACAGGTGATGTCATTTTAAGGTTGTTTTCATATATTAATTTTGACAATGGTGCAACAATTTCTGCATAGTTTGGAATCCATGCTCTACAATAATTTGTCAGACCTAAAAATGATTATTATGTTTCTTCGTCTGTGGTTTAGGATTTTTTAAGACTATAGCTCTCCTGTCTTCTAATATAGTCTTTCCTCCTATACTTAAATTATGGCCTAGATATTTAACTTGTCTTTTACATCATTGCAATTTATTTTTGTTAACTTTATGTCCCTCTTCTGTTAGATGATGCAGTAAGGTCAATGAATCTTTGCATGTGTCTTCATCTGTAGATGCCAGAAGACATGCGTGTTGTCATAACTTGTGAATAATTAGTTAGACTTTCACAGTAACCTTGCGGTAATCTAGTAAATGTATATATATATATATATTTTTTTTTTTCTCAAATGTGAATGCAAACCAAAATTGACTGTTATTTTCTATTGGTACTGAAAAGAATGCATTAATGCATTAATGCATTAATGTCCACTACTGTAAACACAGTAGCGTCTGGTCTTAATGAATTTAACAATGTGCGTGGGTTTGGTACGCATGCTCTGTATTACTGCAGCTCATCACATTCTTTTTTATCTTCTATTTTTGTGATAAGCTCCAAGGCTGCAGACAACAGCCTTTCCCACGTTTAACGGTGGCTTGTCTTTTATTTTTTATATAATTTGATTCCTGCAACGCGGCTATTTTTTGTGTATTTAACCAACCATTAAAGCCGTGTTCGGTTATCCCTGTCTCTAAATATAAAATTTTATCAGGATCCTGTTTCTTTTTTTCTTTTAAATTTAATTTAATGAACCTCCAACCTTTACACTGCAGTGTATTCCTGTTTTTTATTTTACTACTTCCTTTCCCCATTTGAAAGAATTTGGTTCAGTGTAATACTACCTAGGGTAGTCTAGAACACTGTTTCTTTTCAGTAGGACGGTGATTCAAATTTACTTTCTGTGGTAATTCTCACTTCAACTCTTTCGAGTGGAGAATTCTTGCCTTTGCATCCACAAAAGTCCACCGTTTACTTTCCCACTGTTTTGGTATGGAATGAAAAACCTAGTGGTTTCCCATTTCCCATTTACACTCTCATTCAAACAGTTTTCATTCACACTGGCTCGTCAGAGGACTCCGCCGTCCCATACGGAATTTAACTACGTCTGTCAACAGCTCATTAGAGGACTCCGCCATCCTATACGGAATTTAACTACGACGCCACGAAACTTTCCTAGTTTCTTTATTCTACCCGCCATTGACTAGTATCCACAGGGTTTATTAAACACGGAATTTAAGTACGTACAGGACTCCGCCGTCCTCGCGGAATTTCTGGACTCCGGCGTCCTTTTTCCTAAAAAAAAAAATTTAAATTTAACTCACCAGTCGTCTTCAATCCTGTGGATTGTCGTCAACCTTCAGATCCCAGTTGAGGAGAACGAAGACCAGTCCCGTAAAGGGTCTTACTTGCCGTGGCCACGGTCTCTTAACTGGAAGTCGGCTCCACAACTGGAATCCTCGGGTGTGTTGACATCCGGCTCGAAGGACCAATTTAATGTTGGATTTATCTTACCCAACATTATAAAAAATAGACACAAAAGGAATGAAGACGCTGGTTTCTTTTTCTCATGAGGAGGGCGTATGGGAGATTGTTCAGATCACAGCCTCTCAACACGCTCTAACCAATCTCTCCCGTCGCTCCTGCATTTATTTGAAAATAGGAGGGTTTTTCCCAGACATAATGTTCTAAACAATAAGACACAACACAAAACATTGGACCAACACCTGTCACGTCCCCGACCACATCCGATCACGTCCTTGGTCCAGGCGCCCTTCCATCGGATGATGCTGAGTCATCTTTTCGAAGGCGAGACATCTAAAATCGTCCATAATACTAATGCAAGCTAAGCAAATAAATGATAACTTCTAGAATATATTTAACA
>NW_026903356.1:0-5177 GCF_024500385.1 Phyllopteryx taeniolatus
CTGTTGGATTTATCTTACCCAACATTATAAAAAATAGACACAAAAGGAATGAAGACGCTGGTTTCTTTTTCTCATGAGGAGGGCGTATGGGAGATTGTTCAGATCACAGCCTCTCAACACGCTCTAACCAATCTCTCCCGTCGCTCCTGCATTTATTTGAAAATAGGAGGGTTTTTCCCAGACATAATGTTCTAAACAATAAGACACAACACAAAACATTGGACCAACACCTGTCACGTCCCCGACCACATCCGATCACGTCCTTGGTCCAGGCGCCCTTCCATCGGATGTTGCTGAGTCATCTTTTCGAAGGCGAGACATCTAAAATCGTCCATAATACTAATGCAAGCTAAGCAAATAAATGATAACTTCTAGAATATATTTAACATTTCCCTCCTGTTTATCATGTATTTGCACAAATTCTCATATCATCTTACAGTCACTTCATTTCGATTTTTAATTGTAGAATCATTTTTATGAAACAAATACATTTACACTCAGAGTAAACTTGTCATACATGAATGTTGTAGTATAAACATCGTAATCACCTGGATCAGGAAACAAATCAGGTAAAACAACATCATCATCATCATCGTCATTATTATCAACCTCCAATAAAGGATAAATCTGCTCCATACGGTTCCATGTGGGTTATGGCTGTGGTGATTAATTTACTGATTAATGCCCGAATGCATGGGATACAACAACATCCACACAATGTCAGAATGGCTGCAAAAACAGCAATTGATATCAATATTGGTGAAATTAGGGTTTTATATTTACCAAAAACGTCCATTGAGCTGTTTCACAAGGAGTGTTGATTGAGGGTCAGTAGACCATCGATGGCTCTGGTCAAGCTGCCATCTGAAGCAGTATTGTTTGTTCTCCAAACATACCGCAAACACCTCCCTCTCTTGCGAGGAGCATGTCGACAGCTATGCGGTCTTTGGAACGTCCTTGAGCTGCTCGTGCACAGCTTCCAACCCACTCTGAGTCCAATTTCCTAATCTCTGTACATTGAAGTGGATATAGTTTATCCCATCAACATTTTTATTAATCGTACACCAACAGCATATGAAGTATTCAAATCCTCCTGCAACTTGGTCAGCTAATTTGTATTGATTAGGAACCCCACGAGGAACACCATGTATGTTTTATGTTGGATAATTTTGCCTCTGCCAGGATAAATCTCTTTTTTGTCAAGTATGTCCAAAACACACAAGGAATTTGTCTCCGGTAGTTGGAGCCGCTCTAGTACAACAGACAGTCAATTTACAGAACACTTTGGAGACATAAAGACATTGACAAAAAATAATTGTGCAAAAAGATGCAGTCCTCTAGCAGCAGTTTGAATGACTAATATCGCAATAGTCCGGTGCAAAGATCATTGTGCAAAGGGCGCTGAGACTTCAAGGAGTGTATGCGGTTTAAAGTGACGAGTAGTGCGATAATCTGGGACAATGGTTGTGCAAATGTTGCAGATGCTCCTCAATCAGTGTGCAAATGGAACAATACAATCTTGTGATAATTATGCCGGAACTATGCGCAACAAAGGCCTGGGACCCATGCAAACAACACAATCTTTTCTCGCTACATTTGCTGCTTGTTCCATCAATAGTAACCAATTGTTATTTTGTCCTGAAACTCCTGTGAAAACAAGGAACCAATCATCAGTAGTTATGTTGTTAACCATTAAAATTTGTCTACCTTTCTCTGAAGTTTTCAATGGCATTTTTGGTTTAACATGGTTCCTATAACACAATACTACTTGGAAGTGGGGATCTTTTCCACCAGAATAGGCCCACAAGCTCACTATCAAACACATTGGGTGACTTGTATTTCAATATTAAACTATGGGCCGTTTTGCTTATGTTAAACTTCTTTCTTTGTTCTTTTGCTGTTCTTTTTGACCAACTGGACCAATCATAACCTGTTTCACCAATAAGGTGTTTCCATTCAAAACCTATAGTTGCATACCAGTCATATCTAAATCCCCAATTCTGCCCATTCTCTTGAGCATCATTGGTGAGAGCCGCATATGGAATTATGATTAAAGCAGCTTGATTTTGGGGGCACAAAATATTAAACCGTTTTGCCGCATTTGGAGGCCATGCCCACAATTTTGATCATCAGCTGTACTCCTTTTGATACGAGTTAATGATTAAAACAATTTGTTATTGGGTTCGTCATATTGGTCCAGTTGGTAGGTGATTTTCTATCTAAAAAATGGGTTTTATCATTGAGGGTGGGACGTCCCATGTACCACAAAAACAAAACCAACATCATAGTAGCCAAAGTTGCTACGTAACAACTTATCGAATCTCATAACCAACGTGGGTGTGCCTTTCTGCTGAGTTCTCACTAAAAGGGTTGGTGTCTTTTTTCTTCACTGACCAGCAAGCGTTTTCAGAATCTACACATCTGCTCCCGCTCTGTTATCAGACTTTTGCTCACCTTCCCAATTTGAGTACTCAGCTGAAATGACTCTTACAGTGTGTTAAATGAACCCACGTGTTTCTTTCTGCTATTTTTTAGGGCTGTAAAGTGTCAATCTATCTGTGCCACCATCCCTCCGGTTGAGACGTGACACAGCATGTCTCAATATAGCAGCCCATTTGAATAGTTTTTTTTTTTTTTTTTTTTTTTTCCTGTGCTAATGTAAATTTCATTCTGTAGTTTTGCACTTTGTTTTTCCCAATAATTGCGTTCTTGTTGTGGAATTCTCATAATGGCTATCAGTATAGATTGTACCATCTTTATTTATCATTAGTTTGCATGCCTCGATTAATGCTACTAATTCAGCAGCTTGTTCAGCCAATTCCTGTCAATCATGCTGCGTGCCTTCATCATTAAGGGTGTTAGTGTGGCTGGATTTAAGGTTGTGCATCGCTCAACAGTCAAATGTGGTTCTGATAGCAAGATGGCAATGCAAGATAAATGTCTTGCAGGTGATTTGCAATAGGAGAGCAGACACTGTATGTGGGACCTTTAGGGTGAACTGCTCTCTAGTTGAAAAATAAGCTATTGGTCTTATCACCGTATTGTTGTGTAAGTACGGAGGTCATGCAATAGCTTTTACAATCTACCATTTGAATGAATGTTTTATCATTAAATTTGGAAGGCCTAGCGCAGCACTGGAGACCAAATGTTGTTTAATGTCACAGAAGGCCTTTTCTGCCTCTGTACTCCATTAAACAGGTGATGTCATTTTAAGGTTGTTTTCATATATTAATTTTGACAATGGTGCAACAATTTCTGCATAGTTTGGAATCCATGCTGTACAATAATTTGTCAGACCTAAAAATGATTATTATGTTTCTTCGTCTGTGGTTTAGGATTTTTTAAGACTATAGCTCTCCTGTCTTCTAATATAGTCTTTCCTCCTATACTTAAATTATGGCCTAGACATTTAACTTGTCTTTTACATCATTGCAATTTATTTTTGTTAACTTTATGTCCCTCTTCTGTTAGATGATGCAGTAAGGTCAATGAATCTTTGCATGTGTCTTCATCTGTAGATGCCAGAAGACATGCGTGTTGTCATAACTTGTGAATAATTAGTTAGACTTTCACAGTAACCTTGCGGTAATCTAGTAAATGTATATATATATATATATATATATATATATATTTTTTTTTTTCTCAAATGTGAATGCAAACCAAAATTGACTGTTATTTTCTATTGGTACTGAAAAGAATGCATTAATGCATTAATGCATTAATGTCCACTACTGTAAACACAGTAGCGTCTGGTCTTAATGAATTTAACAATGTGCGTGGGTTTGGTACGCATGCTCTGTATTACTGCAGCTCATCACATTCTTTTTTATCTTCTATTTTTGTGATAAGCTCCAAGGCTGCAGACAACAGCCTTTCCCACGTTTAACGGTGGCTTGTCTTTTATTTTTTATATAATTTGATTCCTGCAACGCGGCTATTTTTTGTGTATTTAACCAACCTGTAAAGCCGTGTTCGGTTATCCCTGTCTCTAAATATAAAATTTTATCAGGATCCTGTTTCTTTTTTTCTTTTAAATTTAATTTAATGAACCTCCAACCTTTACACTGCAGTGTATTCCTGTTTTTTATTTTACTACTTCCTTTCCCCATTTGAAAGAATTTGGTTCAGTGTAATACTACCTAGGGTAGTCTAGAACACTGTTTCTTTTCAGTAGGACGGTGATTCAAATTTACTTTCTGTGGTAATTCTCACTTCAACTCTTTCGAGTGGAGAATTCTTGCCTTTGCATCCACAAAAGTCCACCGTTTACTTTCCCACTGTTTTGGTATGGAATGAAAAACCTAGTGGTTTCCCATTTCCCATTTACACTCTCATTCAAACAGTTTTCATTCACACTGGCTCGTCAGAGGACTCCGCCGTCCCATACGGAATTTAACTACGTCTGTCAACAGCTCATTAGAGGACTCCGCCATCCTATACGGAATTTAACTACGACGCCACGAAACTTTCCTAGTTTCTTTATTCTACCCGCCATTGACTAGTATCCACAGGGTTTATTAAACACGGAATTTAAGTACGTACAGGACTCCGCCGTCCTCGCGGAATTTCTGGACTCCGCCGTCCTTTTTCCTAAAAAAAATTTAAATTTAACTCACCAGTCGTCTTCAATCCTGTGGATTGTCGTCAACCTTCAGATCCCAGTTGAGGAGAACGAAGACCAGTCCCGTAAAGGGTCTTACTTGCCGTGGCCACGGTCTCTTAACTGGAAGTCGGCTTCCACAACTGGAATCCTCGGGTGTGTTGACATCCGGCTCGAAGGACCAATTTAATGTTGGATTTATCTTACCCAACATTATAAAAAATAGACACAAAAGGAATGAAGACGCTGGTTTCTTTTTCTCATGAGGAGGGCGTATGGGAGATTGTTCAGATCACAGCCTCTCAACACGCTCTAACCAATCTCTCCCGTCGCTCCTGCATTTATTTGAAAATAGGAGGGTTTTTCCCAGACATAATGTTCTAAACAATAAGACACAACACAAAACATTGGACCAACACCTGTCACGTCCCCGACCACATCCGATCACGTCCTTGGTCCAGGCGCCCTTCCATCGGATGTTGCTGAGTCATCTTTTCGAAGGCGAGACATCTAAAATCGTCCATAATACTAATGCAAGCTAAGCAAATAAATGATAACTTCTAGAATATATTTAACA
>NW_026903357.1:0-5174 GCF_024500385.1 Phyllopteryx taeniolatus
TGTTAAATATATTCTAGAAGTTATCATTTATTTGCTTAGCTTGCATTAGTATTATGGACGATTTTAGATGTCTCGCCTTCGAAAAGATGACTCAGCATCATCCGATGGAAGGGCGCCTGGACCAAGGACGTGATCGGATGTGGTCGGGGACGTGACAGGTGTTGGTCCAATATTTTGTGTTGTGTCTTATTGCTTAGAACATTATGATTTGTAAATCCCTCCTATTTCAAATAAATGCAGGAGTGAGGGGGGGGATTGTTTAGAGCGTGTTGAGAGGCTGTGATCTGAACAATCTCCCATACGCCCTCCTCATGAGAAAAAGAAACCAGCGTCTTCATTCCTTTTGTGTCTATTTTTTATAATGTTGGGTAAGATAAATCCAACATTAAATTGGTCCTTCGAGCCGGATGTCAACACACCCGAGGATTCCAGTTGTGGAGCCGACTTCCAGTTAAGAGACCGTGGCCACGGCAAGTAAGACCCTTTACGGGACTGGTCTTCGTTCTCCTCAACTGGGATCTGAAGGTTGACGACAATCCACAGGATTGAAGACGACTGGTGAGTTAAATTTAAATTTTTTTTTAGGAAAAAGGACGCCGGAGTCCAGAAATTCCGCGAGGACGGCGGAGTCCTGTACGTACTTAAATTCCGTGTTTAATAAACCCTGTGAATACTAGTCAATGGCGGGTAGAATAAAGAAACTAGGAAAGTTTCGTGGCGTCGTAGTTAAATTCCGTATAGGATGGCGGAGTCCTCTAATGAGCTGTTGACAGACGTAGTTTAATTCCGTATGGGACGGCGGAGTCCTCTGACGAGCCAGTGTGAATGAAAACTGTTTGAATGAGAGTGTAAATGGGAAATGGGAAACCACTAGGTTTTTCATTCCATACCAAAACAGTGGGAAAGTAAACGGTGGACTTTTGTGGATGCAAAGGCAAGAATTCTCCACTCGAAAGAGTTGAAGTGAGAATTACCACAGAAAGTACATTTGAATCACCGTCCTACTGAAAAGAAACAGTGTTCTAGACTACCCTAGGTAGTATTACACTGAACCAAATTCTTTCAAATGGGGAAAGGAAGTAGTAAAATAAAAAACAGGAATACACTGCAGTGTAAAGGTTGGAGGTTCATTAAATTAAATTTAAAAGAAAAAAAGAAACAGGATCCTGATAAAATTTTATATTTAGAGACAGGGATAACCGAACACGGCTTTAATGGTTGGTTAAATACACAAAAAATAGCCGTGTTGCAGGAATCAAATTATATAAAAAATAAAAGACAAGCCACCGTTAAACGTGGGAAAGGCTGTTGTCTGCAGCCTTGGAGCTTATCACAAAAATAGAAGATAAAAAAGAATGTGATGAGCTGCAGTAATACAGAGCATGCGTACCAAACCCACGCACATTGTTAAATTCATTAAGACCAGACGCTACTGTGTTTACAGTAGTGGACATTAATGCATTAATGCATTAATGCATTCTTTTCAGTACCAATAGAAAATAACAGTCAATTTTGGTTTGCATTCACATTTGAGAAAAAAAAAAAATATATATATACATTTACTAGATTACCGCAAGGTTACTGTGAAAGTCTAACTAATTATTCACAAGTTATGACAACACGCATGTCTTCTGGCATCTACAGATGAAGACACATGCAAAGATTCATTGACCTTACTGCATCATCTAACAGAAGAGGGACATAAAGTTAACAAAAATAAATTGCAATGATGTAAAAGACAAGTTAAATATCTAGGCCATAATTTAAGTATAGGAGGAAAGACTATATTAGAAGACAGGAGAGCTATAGTCTTAAAAAATCCTAAACCACAGACGAAGAAACATATAATAATCATTTTTAGGTCTGACAAATTATTGTAGAGCATGGATTCCAAACTATGCAGAAATTGTTGCACCATTGTCAAAATTAATATATGAAAACAACCTTAAAATTACATCACCTGTTTAATGGAGTACAGAGGCAGAAAAGGCCTTCTGTGACATTAAACAACATTTGGTCTCCAGTGCTGCGCTAGGCCTTCCAAATTTAATGATAAAACATTCATTCAAATGGTAGATTGTAAAAGCTATTGCATGACCTCCGTACTTACACAACAATACGGTGATAAGCTAAGACCAATAGCTTATTTTTCAACTAGAGAGCAGTTCACCCTAAAGGTCCCACATACAGTGTCTGCTCTCCTATTGCAAATCACCTGCAAGACATTTATCTTGCATTGGCATCTTGCTATCAGAACCACATTTGACTGTTGAGCGATGCACAACCTTAAATCCAGCCACACTAATACCCCTACTTGATGAAGGCACGCAGCATGATTGACAGGAATTGGCTGAACAAGCTGCTGAATTAGTAGCATTAATCGAGGCATGCAAACTAATGATAAATAAAGATGGTACAATCTATACTGATAGCCAATATGAGTATTCCACAACAAGAACGCAATTATTGGGAAAAACAAAGTGCAAAACTACAAAATGAAATTTACATTAGCACAGGAAAAAAAAAAAAAAAAAAAAAAAACCTATTCAAATGGGCTGCTATATTGAGACATGCTGTGTCACGTCTCAACCGGAGGGATGGTGGCACAGATAGATTGACACTTTACAGCCCTAAAAAATAGCAGAAAGAAACATGTGGGTTCATTTAACACACTGTAAAAGAGTCATTTCAGCTGAGTACTCAAACAGGGAAGGTGAGCAAAAGTCTGATAACGGAGCGGGAGCAGATGTGTAGATTCTGAAAACGCTTGCTGGTCAGTGAAGAAAAAAGACACCAACCCTTTTAGTGAGAACTCAGCAGAAAGGCACACCCACGTTGGCTATGAGATTCGATAAGTTGTTACGTAGCAACTTTGGCTACTAAGATGTTGGTTTTGTTTTTGTGGTACATGGGACGTCCCACCCTCAATGATAAAACCCATTTTTTAGATAGAAAATCACCTACCAACTGGACCAATATGACGAACCCAATAATAATAAAAAAATATTTTTTGAATCATTAACTCGTATCAAAAGGAGTACAGCTGATGATCAAAATTGTGGGCATGGCCTCCAAATGCGGCAAAACGGTTTAATATTTTGTGCCCCCAAAATCAAGCTGCTTTAATCATAATTCCATATGCGGCTCTCACCAATGATGCTCAAGAGAATGGGCAGAATTGGGGATTTAGATATGACTGGTATGCAACTATAGGTTTTGAATGGAAACACCTTATTGGTGAAACAGGTTATGATTGGTCCAGTTGGTCAAAAAGAACAGCAAAAGAACAAAGAAAGAAGTTTAACATAAGCAAAACGGCCCATAGTTTAATATTGAAATACAAGTCACCCAATGTGTTTGATAGTGAGCTTGTGGGCCTATTCTGGTGGAAAAGATCCCCACTTCCAAGTAGTATTGTGTTATAGGAACCGTGTTAAACCAAAAATGCCATTGAAAACTTCAAAGAAAGGTAGACAAATTTTAATGGTTAACAACATAACTACTGATGATTGGTTCCTTGTTGTCACAGGAGTTTCAGGACAAAATAACAATTGGTTACTATTGATGGAACAAGCAGCAAATGTAGCGAGAAAAGATTGTGTTGTTTGCATGGGTCCCAGGCCTTGTTGCGCATAGTTCCGGCATAATTATCACAAGATTGTATTATTCCATTTGCACACTGATTGAGGAGCATCTGCAACATTTGCACAACCATTGTCCCAGATTATCGCACAACTCGTCACTTTAAACCGCATACACTCCTTGAAGTCTCAGCGCCCTTTGCACAATGATCTTTGCACCGGACTATTGCGATATTAGTCATTCAAACTGCTGCTAGAGGACTGCATCTTTTTGCACAATTATTTTTTGTCAATGTCTTTATGTCTCCAAAGTGTTCTGTAAATTGACTGTCTGTTGTACTAGAGCGGCTCCAACTACCGGAGACAAATTCCTTGTGTGTTTTGGACATACTTGACAAAAAAGAGATTTATCCTGGCAGAGGCAAAATTATCCAACATAAAACATACATGGTGTTCCTCGTGGGGTTCCTAATCAATACAAATTAGCTGACCAAGTTGCAGGAGGATTTGAATACTTCATATGCTGTTGGTGTACGATTAATAAAAATGTTGATGGGATAAACTATATCCACTTCAATGTACAGAGATTAGGAAATTGGACTCAGAGTGGGTTGGAAGCTGTGCACGAGCAGCTCAAGGACGTTCCAAAGACCGCATAGCTGTCGACATGCTCCTCGCAAGAGAGGGAGGTGTTTGCGGTATGTTTGGAGAACAAACAATACTGCTTCAGATGGCAGCTTGACCAGAGCCATCGATGGTCTACGGACCCTCAATCAACACTCCTTGTGAAACAGCTGAATGGACGTTTTTGGTAAATATAAAACCCTAATTTCACCAATATTGATATAAATTGCTGTTTTTGCAGCCATTCTGACATTGTGTGGATGTTGTTGTATCCCATGCATTCGGGCATTAATCATTAAATTAATCACCACAGCCATAACCCACATGGAACCGTATGGAGCAGATTTATCCTTTATTGGAGGTTGATAATAATGACGATGATGATGATGATGTTGTTTTACCTGATTTGTTTCCTGATCCAGGTGATTACGATGTTTAAACTACAACATTCATGTATGACAAGTTTACTCTGAGTGTAAATGTATTTGTTTCATAAAAATGATTCTACAATTAAAAATCGAAATGAAGTGACTGTAAGATGATATGAGAATTTGTGCAAATACATGATAAACAGGAGGGAAATGTTAAATATATTCTAGAAGTTATCATTTATTTGCTTAGCTTGCATTAGTATTATGGACGATTTTAGATGTCTCGCCTTCGAAAAGATGACTCAGCATCATCCGATGGAAGGGCGCCTGGACCAAGGACGTGATCGGATGTGGTCGGGGACGTGACAGGTGTTGGTCCAATGTTTTGTGTTGTGTCTTATTGTTTAGAACATTATGTCTGGGAAAAACCCTCCTATTTTCAAATAAATGCAGGAGCGACGGGAGAGATTGGTTAGAGCGTGTTGAGAGGCTGTGATCTGAACAATCTCCCATACGCCCTCCTCATGAGAAAAAGAAACCAGCGTCTTCATTCCTTTTGTGTCTATTTTTTATAATGTTGGGTAAGATAAATCCAACA
>NW_026903358.1:0-5174 GCF_024500385.1 Phyllopteryx taeniolatus
AAGGAAAGATGAATGCGGCCAAGTACAAGGATACTGTTGGATTTATCTTACCCAACATTATAAAAAATAGACACAAAAGGAATGAAGACGCTGGTTTCTTTTTCTCATGAGGAGGGCGTATGGGAGATTGTTCAGATCACAGCCTCTCAACACGCTCTAACCAATCTCTCCCGTCGCTCCTGCATTTATTTGAAAATAGGAGGGTTTTTCCCAGACATAATGTTCTAAACAATAAGACACAACACAAAACATTGGACCAACACCTGTCACGTCCCCGACCACATCCGATCACGTCCTTGGTCCAGGCGCCCTTCCATCGGATGATGCTGAGTCATCTTTTCGAAGGCGAGACATCTAAAATCGTCCATAATACTAATGCAAGCTAAGCAAATAAATGATAACTTCTAGAATATATTTAACATTTCCCTCCTGTTTATCATGTATTTGCACAAATTCTCATATCATCTTACAGTCACTTCATTTCGATTTTTAATTGTAGAATCATTTTTATGAAACAAATACATTTACACTCAGAGTAAACTTGTCATACATGAATGTTGTAGTTTAAACATCGTAATCACCTGGATCAGGAAACAAATCAGGTAAAACAACATCATCATCATCATCGTCATTATTATCAACCTCCAATAAAGGATAAATCTGCTCCATACGGTTCCATGTGGGTTATGGCTGTGGTGATTAATTTACTGATTAATGCCCGAATGCATGGGATACAACAACATCCACACAATGTCAGAATGGCTGCAAAAACAGCAATTGATATCAATATTGGTGAAATTAGGGTTTTATATTTACCAAAAACGTCCATTCAGCTGTTTCACAAGGAGTGTTGATTGAGGGTCCGTAGACCATCGATGGCTCTGGTCAAGCTGCCATCTGAAGCAGTATTGTTTGTTCTCCAAACATACCGCAAACACCTCCCTCTCTTGCGAGGAGCATGTCGACAGCTATGCGGTCTTTGGAACGTCCTTGAGCTGCTCGTGCACAGCTTCCAACCCACTCTGAGTCCAATTTCCTAATCTCTGTACATTGAAGTGGATATAGTTTATCCCATCAACATTTTTATTAATCGTACACCAACAGCATATGAAGTATTCAAATCCTCCTGCAACTTGGTCAGCTAATTTGTATTGATTAGGAACCCCACAAGGAACACCATGTATGGTTTATGTTGGATAATTTTGCCTCTGCCAGGATAAATCTCTTTTTTGTCAAGTATGTCCAAAACACACAAGGAATTTGTCTCCGGTAGTTGGAGCCGCTCTAGTACAACAGACAGTCAATTTACAGAACACTTTGGAGACATAAAGACATTGACAAAAAATAATTGTGCAAAAAGATGCAGTCCTCTAGCAGCAGTTTGAATGACTAATATCGCAATAGTCCGGTGCAAAGATCATTGTGCAAAGGGCGCTGAGACTTCAAGGAGTGTATGCGGTTTAAAGTGTCGAGTAGTGCGATAATCTGGGACAATGGTTGTGCAAATGTTGCAGATGCTCCTCAGTCAGTGTGCAAATGGAATAATACAATCTTGTGATAATTATGCCGGAACTATGCGCAACAAAGGCCTGGGACCCATGCAAACAACACAATCTTTTCTCGCTACATTTGCTGCTTGTTCCATCAATAGTAACCAATTGTTATTTTGTCCTGAAACTTTTGTCCTGGAACCAATCATCAGTAGTTATGTTGTTAACCATTAAAATTTGTCTACCTTTCTTTGAAGTTTTCAATGGCATTTTTGGTTTAACACGGTTCCTATAACACAATACTACTTGGAAGTGGGGATCTTTTCCACCAGAATAGGCCCACAAGCTCACTATCAAACACATTGGGTGACTTGTATTTCAATATTAAACTATGGGCCGTTTTGCTTATGTTAAACTTCTTTCTTTGTTCTTTTGCTGTTCTTTTTGACCAACTGGACCAATCATAACCTGTTTCACCAATAAGGTGTTTCCATTCAAAACCTATAGTTGCATACCAGTCATATCTAAATCCCCAATTCTGCCCATTCTCTTGAGCATCATTGGTGAGAGCCGCATATGGAATTATGATTAAAGCAGCTTGATTTTGGGGGCACAAAATATTAAACCGTTTTGCCGCATTTGGAGGCCATGCCCACAATTTTGATCATCAGCTGTACTCCTTTTGATACGAGTTAATGATTAAAACAATTTGTTATTGGGTTCGTCATATTGGTCCAGTTGGTAGGTGATTTTCTATCTAAAAAATGGGTTTTATCATTGAGGGTGGGACGTCCCATGTACCACAAAAACAAAACCAACATCATAGTAGCCAAAGTTGCTACGTAACAACTTATCGAATCTCATAACCAACGTGGGTGTGCCTTTCTGCTGAGTTCTCACTAAAAGGGTTGGTGTCTTTTTTCTTCACTGACCAGCAAGCGTTTTCAGAATCTACACATCTGCTCCCGCTTCGTTATCAGACTTTTGCTCACCTTCCCCATTTGAGCACTCAGCTGAAATGACTCCTACAGTGTGTTAAATGAACCCACGTGTTTCTTTCTGCTATTTTTTAGGGCTGTAAAGTGTCAATCTATCTGTGCCACCATCCCTCCGGTTGAGACGTGACACAGCATGTCTCAATATAGCAGCCCATTTGAATAGGTTTTTTTTTTTTTTTTTTTTTTTCCTGTGCTAATGTAAATTTCATTTTGTAGTTTTGCACTTTGTTTTTCCCAATAATTGCGTTCTTGTTGTGGAATACTCATATTGGCTATCAGTATAGATTGTACCATCTTTATTTATCATTAGTTTGCATGCCTCGATTAATGCTACTAATTCAGCAGCTTGTTCAGCCAATTCCTGTCAATCATGCTGCGTGCCTTCATCATTAAGGGTATTAGTGTGGCTGGATTTAAGGTTGTGCATCGCTCAACAGTCAAATGTGGTTCTGATAGCAAGATGGCAATGCAAGATAAATGTCTTGCAGGTGATTTGCAATAGGAGAGCAGACACTGTATGTGGGACCTTTAGGGTGAACTGCTCTCTAGTTGAAAAATAAGCTATTGGTCTTAGCTTATCACCGTATTGTTGTGTAAGTACGGAGGTCATGCAATAGCTTTTACAATCTACCATTTGAATGAATGTTTTATCATTAAATTTGGAAGGCCTAGCGCAGCACTGGAGACCAAATGTTGTTTAATGTCACAGAAGGCCTTTTCTGCCTCTGTACTCCATTAAACAGGTGATGTAATTTTAAGGTTGTTTTCATATATTAATTTTGACAATGGTGCAACAATTTCTGCATAGTTTGGAATCCATGCTCTACAATAATTTGTCAGACCTAAAAATGATTATTATATGTTTCTTCGTCTGTGGTTTAGGATTTTTTAAGACTATAGCTCTCCTGTCTTCTAATATAGTCTTTCCTCCTATACTTAAATTATGGCCTAGATATTTAACTTGTCTTTTACATCATTGCAATTTATTTTTGTTAACTTTATGTCCCTCTTCTGTTAGATGATGCAGTAAGGTCAATGAATCTTTGCATGTGTCTTCATCTGTAGATGCCAGAAGACATGCGTGTTGTCATAACTTGTGAATAATTAGTTAGACTTTCACAGTAACCTTGCGGTAATCTAGTAAATGTATATATATTTTTTTTTTTTTCTCAAATGTGAATGCAAACCAAAATTGACTGTTATTTTCTATTGGTACTGAAAAGAATGCATTAATGTCCACTACTGTAAACACAGTAGCGTCTGGTCTTAATGAATTTAACAATGTGCGTGGGTTTGGTACGCATGCTCTGTATTACTGCAGCTCATCACATTCTTTTTTATCTTCTATTTTTGTGATAAGCTCCAAGGCTGCAGACAACAGCCTTTCCCACGTTTAACGGTGTCTTGTCTTTTATTTTTTATATAATTTGATTCCTGCAACGCGGCTATTTTTTGTGTATTTAACCAACCTGTAAAGCCGTGTTCGGTTATCCCTGTCTCTAAATATTAAATTTTATCAGGATCCTGTTTTTTTTCTTTTAAATTTAATTTAATGAACCTCCAACCTTTACACTGCAGTGTATTCCTGTTTTTTATTTTACTACTTCCTTTCCCCATTTGAAAGAATTTGGTTCAGTGTAATACTACCTAGGGTAGTCTAGAACACTGTTTCTTTTCAGTAGGACGGTGATTCAAATTTACTTTCTGTGGTAATTCTCACTTCAACTCTTTCGAGTGGAGAATTCTTGCCTTTGCATCCACAAAAGTCCACCGTTTACTTTCCCACTGTTTTGGTATGGAATGAAAAACCTAGTGGTTTCCCATTTCCCATTTACACTCTCATTCAAACAGTTTTCATTCACACTGGCTCGTCAGAGGACTCCGCCGTCCCATACGGAATTTAACTACGTCTGTCAACAGCTCATTAGAGGACTCCGCCATCCTATACGGAATTTAACTACGACGCCACGTACTTTCCTAGTTTCTTTATTCTACCCGCCATTGACTAGTATTCACAGGGTTTATTAAACACGGAATTTAAGTACGTACAGGACTCCGCCGTCCTCGCGGAATTTCTGGACTCCGGCGTCCTTTTTCCTAAAAAAATTTTTTAAATTTAACTCACCAGTCGTCTTCAATCCTGTGGATTGTCGTCAACCTTCAGATCCCAGTTGAGGAGAACGAAGACCAGTCCCGTAAAGGGTCTTACTTGCCGTGGCCACGGTCTCTTAACTGGAAGTCGGCTCCACAACTGGAATCCTCGGGTGTGTTGACATCCGGCTCGAAGGACCAATTTAATGTTGGATTTATCTTACCCAACATTATAAAAAATAGACACAAAAGGAATGAAGACGCTGGTTTCTTTTTCTCATGAGGAGGGCGTATGGGAGATTGTTCAGATCACAGCCTCTCAACACGCTCTAACCAATCTCTCCCGTCGCTCCTGCATTTATTTGAAAATAGGAGGGTTTTTCCCAGACATAATGTTCTAAACAATAAGACACAACACAAAACATTGGACCAACACCTGTCACGTCCCCGACCACATCCGATCACGTCCTTGGTCCAGGCGCCCTTCCATCGGATGATGCTGAGTCATCTTTTCGAAGGCGAGACATCTAAAATCGTCCATAATACTAATGCAAGCTAAGCAAATAAATGATAACTTCTAGAATATATTTAACGA
>NW_026903359.1:0-5155 GCF_024500385.1 Phyllopteryx taeniolatus
TTGTCTCTTTGCACCACAACCCAACATTCCTCGCTCGAGACTTTCTTAAACGGTGCCAAATCAAGATGTGATCATTCACTCAGTCAAAGTACATTTCTTCGGAAACGTTGGGATTGCCAGGCTGGTGTTCCCTAATGTCATCTTTTAATACGCGAAAAGTTGGTGTGAACATAATGCATAATGTTGCATGTGGCTATTGGCACACACTGCTGTTTGTCACCTCTGAAGGGTGAACCTGACGACTGCATTTGCCAAGATGAATATGGTCAATTTAAATGTTGTCATTGCACAAAATTGGCCACTGTTTTTAGGAAAGAATAACATCTTTTTAGCAAATGAAGGCATTAAACAAGTGCAACTGTCATCGTTGGTAGGCTCCTGATTCAACTGCTGTACTTAAAGCTCGAATTTGCGACGCTGGATCGGGTTAACAAAATTCTTTATTTGAAGCACAATTCCACAAGACCGTGAACTTCCTGAAAAGTGTCGGTGCTTCAAGTGTCAGAGCGTTGGTGAGGACTTTAGGGCAAATCAGGCCTTAACTTCCGTCACAATGAAGTTGTGGCTATTTCCACTAGAAAATCTGATGGGCCGAGGCCTGTCACTGGAGCACATTTTTTAGGACAGTATATTTTCTCAGGAACGATGACAATAAATGTAGAAAGTATTTTATTTTAATTTTTTTATATGCCACTTATATAATGATATGGTGGCACGGGGGGGGTGAGTGGTTTGCACGTTCTCCTCGTACCTGTGTGGGTTTTCCCTCTCTACTCCGGTTTCCTCCCACATCCCAAAAACACGCACGGTAGGTGAATTGAAAAATCTAAATTGCCCGTAGGGGTGAATGTGAGTACGAATGGTGGTTTGTTAATATGTGCCCTGCGATTGGCCGGTGGCCAGTGTGTACCCCGCCTCTCGCCCAGAGTGGTTAATGGGGACCAGTACCCCCGCGAAAGGTGAAAAACCGCAAAGTAGGATAACCCCCCTCACCTCCTAGGAATTTTCGTGTATGTGTACTTGGGTACCGGAATGTTTAAAATATGTAAACATATTTATACTTTACATATTTGAGACAAACATTACAACAATACACGTATTTACTTAAATCTTTAATTATAAAACCTTATACAGTAATTAACATGTTATACAGTAATTAAAATTCATCAACATTGCCTTATGAGAGAGGCGAAGAGGAGGAAGCTTTCGCAGGGGCACAAGCTTAGGCGGCATTGTAAGGGCTTAACTAATCAAAAAAAGTTAGCGCAAATACAACACTAAGATACAGTATGCGAGAAAGTCAACAGCGTGCACGAAACTGGCGAGACACAACAAGGAAGATGCTGGGTGAGGCTTCGATGATGCGCAGCCAATCAGCTCACAGGATAAATCCACTCGTGCTCTCATTGGTCGATGTCGCGCCGGGAACCAATCATGCGCCTTGTATGAGTGCCCGTGGCATGTACAGTACAGGCATGTACAAAGCCTCTGATTCAACTCATCTCTTTGTTGGCGTGCAGGGAAACCTCTCTCGCACATCAACATGAAGCAATGTGTCTTTCTGCAATATGGCTGCTAATATGGCTGTATTTTTTTTTTTGGTCATTTACATTTTTTTATGAATATTTTGGAGCGCAAAATGGCGAGGGAACACTGTATTAAACATTTGGCACAGTGGTACAGAGTAGGGATGTCCCGATCCGATCTTTGGGATCGCAAATCAGTCCGATGTCAGCTAAAAAACAAGGACCGGCTCAGACTGGATCTAAAAAAAAATCTCAGAATGTATCACTCTTATACAAGCAGTCCATTCCATGCGCCGCTCCAGCACTTCTATCCAGCAGCGCCCAGACTGCATGCAGAGCCCGCGTGGTCACAACAGCGTGCTAAGGCGCTAGCAAGGTGTAAGAGTGAATGTTACTTGCTTAAAGTCGTTTATTGACACTCCAGATGAAGTTTCGCTGTAAAACTTAACACACACAACCAATATTTCTATGTACGGCACCGTGGACGTTAGAGCGTCTGCCTCACAGTTCTGAGTCTCCGCCTGTGTGGGGTTTGCATGTTCTCCCCCGTGCTTGCGTGGGTTTCCTCCCACATCCCAAAAACATACATGGTAGGTTAATTGAAGTCTCTAAATTAGCCCTAGGTGTAAATGTGAGTGTGAATGGTTGCTTGTTTCTATTTGCCCTGCGATTGGCTGCCGACTGGTTCAGGGTGTACCCCACCTCCTGCCCGATGATAGCTGGGATAGGCTCCAGCACTACCGCGACCCTTGTGAGGAGAAGCGGCTCAGAAAAAGGATGGATGGATGGATATTTCTATGTGCCCTGCGATTGGCTGGCGACCGGTTCAGGGTGTACCCCGCCTCCCGCCCCAAGATAGCTGAGATAGGCTCCAGCACGCCCGCAGCCCTAGTGAGGAGAAGAAAAAGATGGTAAAGAAAATTGATGGATGGATATGTATCTATTATAGACTGCATTCATACAGTCCCTTCCGAAAGTATTGGAACGGCAAGGTCAATTCCTTTGTTTTTCTTGTATACTGAAGACATTTGGGTTTGAGATCAAAAGACGAATATCAGACAAAAGTTCAGAATTCCAGCTTTTATTTCATGGTATTTACAGTACAGCTAGATGTATTAAACAACTCAGGACAGAGCATCTTTTGTTTGAAGCCGCCCACTTTTCAAGGGAGCAGAAGTATTGGAACAGACATTATTAAATTAACTTAAAGTGAGTAACATTGAATATTTGATCGCATAAATCTTACTTGCAATAACTGTATCCAGCCTGCGACCCATTGACTTCACCAGACTGTTGCATTCTTCATGTGAAATGCTTTTGCAGGCCTTTACTGCAGCCTCTTTCAGTTCTTGTTTGTTTCTGGGGGTTTCTCCCTTCAGTCTCCTCTTCAGGAGGTAAAATGCATACTCTATTGGGTTAAGGTCCAGTGGTTGGTCAGTGTAAGACCTTCCTCTTTTCCCTCCTGATGAAGTCCTTTGTTGTATTGGCAGTGCGTTTGTGTTATTGCCTTGTTGCATGATGAAGCTTCTCCCCATTAGTTTGGATGCATTTTTCTATAAATTGCCAGACAAAATGGTTTTGCAGACTTCAGAATTCATTCTGCTGCTAACATTATCAATAAAGACGAGTGAGCCCGTTCCAGAAGCAGCCATGCAAGCCCAAGCCATGACATTACCTCCACCATGCTTCACAGATGAATTTGTGTTTTGGATCATAAGCAGATCCTTTCTTTCTCCATACTTTGGCCTTTCCATACTTTGGTAGAGGTTAATCTTGGTCTCATCAGTCGATAAAACTTTGTTCCAAAACTTTTGTGGCTCATCTCTGGACTTCTTTGCAAGATCAAATCTGGCCTACTGTCATGGGTGTGTGTTCCGGTTGTTGTCTTCCCCCTGTTTCATACACACCTGCTCCTGAGAGCATCTTCACCACCTGTGCCTCGTTCACCCTAATTACACCTCTTATTTAACCTCATGTCTCATTCTTTCTAGTCGCCAGTTGGTTGTACCTTGTCGTCGCGTTCCAGCATTCCTTGTTTCCACGTCACAGACTCACAGTAAGACTAGACCCTATTCTGATTATTGACCTCGCCTTTTTGCCTCACGTTTTTGGATACTGTTGCCTTTTTTGGATTGCCTGCCTGTGTACCGACCTGCTCGTTGATGAAACCTCTCTCTTTTTAAAACTGTCCATTTGTTTTGGAGTCGTGCATTTTTGGGTCCTATCCTCTGTTCCGTTCATGACAGAACAAACTGGCCATAACATGGACCCAGCAGACTCAGACCAGGTGCGCAAAGCCCTTCAAGGCCGTTAAGTGGGGGGTTCTGTCATGGGTGTGTGTTCCGGTTGTTGTTTTCCCCCTGTCTCATACACACCTGCTCCTGAGAGCATCTTAACCACCTGTGCCTCGTTCACCCTAATTACCCTTTGCATTTAACCTCATGTCTCATTCGTTCTCGTCGCCAGTTGGTTGTACCTTGTCGTGGCGTTCCAGCATTCCTTGTTTCCACGTCACAGACTCACAGTAAGACTAGACCCTGTTCCAATTATCAACCTTGCCTTTTTGCCTCACGTTTTGGATACTGTTGCCTTTTTTGGATTGCCTGCCTGTGTACCGACCTGCTCGTTGATTAAACCTCTCTTTTTGAAACTCTCCATTTGTTTTGGAGTCGTGCATTTTTGGGTCCTATCTTCTGTTCCGTTCATGACACCTTCCTATTCTTTTTGCTGATGAGTGGTTTGTATCTTGTGGTATGGCCTGTATATTTCTTCTATCGAAGTCTTCTTCAAACCTGATACCTTCACCCCTGCCCTGTGGAGGTTGGCAGTGAGGTCATTCACTGTCGTCGTTGGGTGTTTCTTCACAGCTCTCTCAATGTTTCTGTCTTCAACTGCTGTTGATACCCTTGGTCGACCTATTCAGTGTCTGTTGCTCAGTACACCAGTAGCTTCTTTCTTTTTCAGGACATTCCAAATTGTTCTATTGGCTATGCCCAATGTTTGTGCAATCATGCTGATTGATTTTCCCTCTTCTCTCAGCTTCAAAATGGTTTGCTTTTCTCCCAAAGACAGCTCTCTGGTCTCCATGTTTGCTTAACAGCAAATGCAGTTTTCACAGGTGAAACCCAAAGCCAAAAACAAGCACTATCTAGTGTTTAAGCAATCAACCTAAAAGGCAACACCTGAGCAACTAGAAACACCCATCAATCATATGCTCCAATACTTTTGCTCACTTAAAAAGTGGGTGGGTTCAAACAAAACGTGCTCTGCGCTGAGCTGGTTTAACAAATCTCGATGTAAATACCATGAAATAAAAGCTGGAATTCTGAACTTTTCTCATTCATCTTTTGATCTAAAACCCAAATGTCTTCAGTATACAAGAAAAACAAATGAATGAATTGACCTTGCTGTTTCAATACTTTCGAACGGGACTGTATATTTAATATTTTAAAATTCATATTAATTATCCATACAAATTTTATAAATGAGTGCATTGATCATTTATAAGAAAACTAGGGGGGGGTGATAAAAATGTTTGCACCTTCAAAGCCTATCGCCAAGGGGGGGCCTAAGTTTATTCCCCTTGAAAACTGATTGATAGTAGGTTTTCAGTTATTCTATGAAAATGG